>NC_047112.1:7334471-7411971 GCF_902500255.1 Thalassophryne amazonica | reverse complement strand
GAGTAACGATCTGGTTAGACACCATGCTTCTAAGATTTGTGGGGCCAAGTACAATAACTTCAGTTTTATCTGAGTTTAAAAGCAGGAAATTAGAGGTCATCCATGTCTTTATGTCTGTAAGACAATCCTGCAGTTTAGCTAATTGGTGCGTATCCTCTGGCTTCATGGATAGATAAAGCTGGGTATCATCTGCGTAACAATGAAAATTTAAGCAATACCGTCTAATAATACTGCCCAAGGGAAGCATGTATAAAGTGAATAAAATTGGTCCTAGCACAGAACCTTGTGGAACTCCATAATTAACTTTAGTCTGTGAAGAAGATTCCCCATTTACATGAACAAACTGTAATCTATTAGACAAATATGATTCAAACCACCGCAGCGCAATGCCTTTAATACCTATGACATGCTCTAATCTCTGTAATAAAATTTTATGGTCAACAGTATCAAAAGCAGCACTGAGGTCCAACAGAACAAGCACAGAGATAAGTCCACTGTCCGAAGCCATAAGAAGATCATTTGTAACCTTCACTAATGCTGTTTCTGTACTATGATGAATTCTAAAACCTGACTGAAACTCTTCAAATAGACCATTCCTCTGCAGGTGATCAGTTAGCTGTTTTACAACTACCCTCTCAAGAATCTTTGAGAGAAAAGGAAGGTTGGAGATTGGCCTATAATTAGCTAAGATAGCTGGGTCAAGTGATGGCTTTTTAAGTAATGGTTTAATTACTGCCACCTTAAAGGCCTGTGGTACATAACCAACTAACAAAGATAGATTGATCATATTTAAGATTGAAGCATTAAATAATGGTAGGACTTCCTTGAGCAGCCTGGCAGGAATGGGGTCTAATAAGCATGTTGATGGTTTGGATGAAGTAACTAATGAAAATAACTCAGACAGAACAATCGGAGAGAAAGAGTCTAACCAAATACCGGCATCACTGAAAGCAGCCAAAGATAACGATACATCTTTGGGATGGTTATGAGTAATTTTTTCTCTAATAGTCAAAATTTTGTTAGCAAAGAAAGTCATGAAGTCATTACTAGTTAAAGTTAATGGAATACTCAGCTCAATAGAGCTCTGACTCTTTGTCAGCCTGGCTACAGTGCTGAAAAGAAACCTGGGGTTGTTCTTATTTTCTTCAATTAGTGATGAGTAGAAAGATGTCCTAGCTTCACGAAGGGCTTTCTTATAGAGCAACAAACTCTTTTTCCAGGCTAAGTGAAGATCTTCTAAATTAGTGAGACGCCATTTCCTCTCCAACTTACGGGTTATCTGCTTTAAGCTACGAGTTTGTGAGTTATACCACAGAGTCAGACACTTCTGATTTAAAGCTCTCTTTTTCAGAGGAGCTACAGCATCCAAAGTTGTCTTCAATGAGGATGTAAAACTATTGACAAGATACTCTAACTCCCTTACAGAGTTTAGGTAGCTACTCTGCTCTGTGTTGGTATATGACATTAGAGAACATAAAGAAGGAATCATATCCTTAAACCTAGTTACAGCGCTTTCTGAAAGACTTCTAGTGTAATGAAACTTATTCCCCACTGCAGGGTAGTCCATCAGGGTAAATGTAAATGTTATTAAAAAATGATCAGACAAAAGGGAGTTTTCAGGGAATACTGTTAAGTCTTCTATTTCCATACCATAAGTCAGAACAAGATCTAAAATCTGATTAAAGTGGTGGGTGGACTCATTTACTTTTTGAGCAAAGCCGATAGAGTCTAATAATAGATTAAATGCAGTGTTGAGGCTGTCATTCTCAGCATCTGTGTGGATGTTAAAATCGCCCACTATAATTATCTTATCTGAGCTAAGCACTAAGTCAGACAAAAGGTCTGAAAATTCACAGAGAAACTCACAGTAACGACCAGGTGGACGATAGATAATAACAAATAAAACTGGTTTTTGGGACTTCCAATTTGGATGGACAAGACTAAGAGACAAGCTTTCAAATGAATTAAAGCTCTGTCTAGGTTTTTGATTAATTAATAAGCTGGAATGGAAGATTGCTGCTAATCCTCCGCCCCGGCCCGTGCTACGAGCATTCTGACAGTTAGTGTGACTCGGGGGTGTTGACTCATTTAAACTAACATATTCATCCTGCTGTAACCAAGTTTCTGTTAGGCAGAATAAATCAATACGTTGATCAATTATTATATCATTTACCAACAGGGACTTAGAAGAAAGAGACCTAATGTTTAATAGACCACATTTAACTGTTTTAGTCTGTGGTGCAATTGAAGGTGCTATATTATTTTTTCTTTTTGAATTTTTATGCTTAAATAGATTTTTGCTAGTTATTGGTGGTCTGGGAGCAGGCACCGTCTCTACGGGGATGGGGTAATAGGGGGATGGCAGGGGGAGAGAAGCTGCAGAGAGGTGTATAAGACCACAGCTCTGCCTCCTGGTCCCAACGCTAGACAGTCACAGTTTGGAGGATCCCAAAAAATTGGCCAGATTTCTAGAAATGAGAGCTGCTCCCTCTAAAGTGGGATGGATGCCGTCTCTCCTAACAAGACCAGGTTTTCCCCAGAAGCTTTGCCAATTATCAATGAAGCCCACCTCATTTTTTGGACACCACTCAGACAGCCAGCAATTCAAGGAGAACATGCGGCTAAACATGTCACTCCCGGTCTGATTGGGGAGGGGCCCAGAGAAAACAACAGAGTCCGACATTGTTTTTGCTAAGTTACACACCGATTCAATGTTAATTTTAGTGACCTCCGATTGGCGTAACCGAGTGTCATTACTGCCGACGTGAATTACAATCTTACCAAATTTACGCTTAGCCTTAGCCAGCAATTTCAAATGTCCTTCGATGTCGCCTGCTCTGGCCCCCGGAAGACAATTGACAATGGTTGCTGGTGTCGCTAACTTCACATTTCTCAAAACAGAGTCGCCAATAACCAGAGTTTGATCCTCGGCGAGTGTATCGTCGAGTGGGGAAAAACGGTTAGAGATGTGAACGGGTTGACGGTGTACACGGGGCTTCTGTTTAGGGCTACGCTTCCTCCTCACAGTCACCCAGTCAGCCTGCCTTCCCGACTGCACGGGGTCTGCCAGGGGGGAACTAACGGCGGCTAAGCTACCTTGGTCCGCACCGACTACAGGGGCCTGGCTAGCTGTAGAATTTTCCACGGTGCGGAGCCGAGCCTCCAATTCGCCCAGCCTGGCCTCCAAAGCTACGAATAAGCTGCACTTATTACATGTACCGTTACTGCTAAAAGAGGCCGAGGAATAACTAAACATTTCACACCCAGAGCAGAAAAGTACGGGAGAGACAGGAGAAGCCGCCATGCTAAAACGGCTAAGAGCTAGTAGCTACGCTAAGCTAGCGGATTCCCAAACAGGGAATCCGACACTAGACAGGCTGTGGAGCAGCACAGGTAACGCACGACAACAGTGCTAAAATAAAATAAAAATCCACTAGACAGGCTGTGGAGCAGCACAGGTAACGCACAACAACAGTGCTAAAAAATAAAATAAAATAAAAATAAAAATCCACTGGACAGGCTGTGGAGCAGCACAGGCAACGCACGACAACAGTGCTAAAACAAAATAAAAATCCACTAGACAGGCTGTGGAGCAGCACAGGTAACGCACGACAACAGTGCTAAAATAAAATAAAAATAAAAATCCACTGGACAGGCTGTGGAGCAGCACAGGCAACGCACGACAACAGTGCTAAAACAAAATAAAAATCCACTAGACAGGCTGTGGAGCAGCACAGGTAACGCACGACAACAGTGCTAAAATAAAATAAAAATAAAAATCCACTGGACAGGCTGTGGAGCAGCACAGGCAACGCACGACAACAGTGCTAAAACAAAATAAAAATCCACTAGACAGGCTGTGGAGCAGCACAGGTAACGCACGACAACAGTGCTAAAATAAAATAAAAATAAAAATCCACTGGACAGGCTGTGGAGCAGCACAGGCAACGCACGACAACAGTGCTAAAACAAAATAAAAATCCACTAGACAGGCTGTGGAGCAGCACAGGTAACGCACAACAACAGTGCTAAAAAATAAAATAAAATAAAAATAAAAATCCACTAGACAGGCTGTGGAGCAGCACAGGTAACGCACGACAACAGTGCTAAAACAAAATAAAAATCCACTAGACAGGCTGTGGAGCAGCACAGGTAACGCACAACAACAGTGCTAAAAAATAAAATAAAATAAAAATAAAAATCCACTGGACAGGCTGTGGAGCAGCACAGGCAACGCACGACAACAGTGCTAAAATAAAATAAAAATCCACTAGACAGGCTGTGGAGCAGCACAGGTAACGCACAACAGTGCTAAAAAATAAAATAAAATAAAAATAAAAATCCACTGGACAGACTGTGGAGCAGCACAGGCAACGCACAACAACAGTGCTAAAACAAAATAGAAATCCACTAGACAGGCTGTGGAGCAGCACAGGTAACACACAACAACAGTGCTAAAACAAAATAAAAATCCACTAGACAGGCTGTGGAGCAGCACAGGTAACGCACGACAACAGTGCTAAAACAAAATAAAAATCCACTAGACAGGCTGTGGAGCAGCACAGGTAACACACAACAACAGTGCTAAAACAAAATAAAAATCCACTAGACAGGCTGTGGAGCAGCACAGGTAACACACAACAACAGTGCTAAAACAAAATAAAAATCCACTGGACAGGCTGTGGAGCAGCACAGGCAACGCACGACAACAGTGCTAAAATAAAATAAAAATCCACTAGACAGGCTGTGGAGCAGCACAGGTAACGCACAACAGTGCTAAAAAATAAAATAAAATAAAAATAAAAATCCACTGGACAGGCTGTGGAGCAGCACAGGTAACGCACGACAACAGTGCTAAAACAAAATAAAAATCCACTAGACAGGCTGTGGAGCAGCACAGGTAACACACAACAACAGTGCTAAAACAAAATAAAAATCCACTAGACAGGCTGTGGAGCAGCACAGGTAACGCACGACAACAGTGCTAAAACAAAATAAAAATCCACTGGACAGGCTGTGGAGCAGCACAGGTAACGCACAACAGTGCTAAAAAATAAAATAAAATAAAAATAAAAATCCACTGGACAGGCTGTGGAGCAGCACAGGTAACGCACGACAACAGTGCTAAAACAAAATAAAAATCCACTAGACAGGCTGTGGAGCAGCACAGGTAACGCACGACAACAGTGCTAAAACAAAATAGAAATCCACTAGACAGGCTGTGGAGCAGCACAGGTAACGCACAACAACAGTGCTAAAACAAAATAAAAATCCACTAGACAGGCTGTGGAGCAGCACAGGTAACGCACGACAACAGTGCTAAAAAAATAAAAAATAAAAATAATAATAATAAAATAAAAATCCACTGGACAGGCTGCGGAGCAGCACAGGTAACACACGACAACAGTGCTAAAACAAAATAGAAATCCACTAGACAGGCTGTGGAGCAGCACAGGTAACGCACGACAACAGTGCTAAAAAAAAAAAAAATAAAAAATAATAATAATAAAATAAAAATCCACTGGACAGGCTGCGGAGCAGCACAGGTAACGCACGACAACAGTGCTAAAACAAAATAAAAATCCACTAGACAGGCTGTGGAGCAGCACAGGTAACGCACAACAACAGTGCTAAAACAAAATAAAAATCCACTAGACAGGCTGTGGAGCAGCACAGGTAACGCACGACAACAGTGCTAAAAAAATAAAAAATAAAAAATAATAATAATAAAATAAAAATCCACTGGACAGGCTGCGGAGCAGCACAGGTAACACACGACAACAGTGCTAAAACAAAATAGAAATCCACTAGACAGGCTGTGGAGCAGCACAGGTAACGCACAACAACAGTGCTAAAACAAAATAAAAATCCACTAGACAGGCTGTGGAGCAGCCGCTGTGGGTGACTGTGAGGAGGAAGCGTAGCCCTAAACAGAAGCCCCGTGTACACCGCCAACCCGTTCACATCTCTAACCGTTTTTCCCCACTCGACGACACACCCGCCAAGGATCAAACTCTGGTTATTGGCGACTCTGTTTTGAGAAATGTGAAGTTAGCGACACCAGCAACCATAGTCAATTGTCTTCCGGGGGCCAGAGCAGGTGACATTGAAGGAAATTTGAAACTGCTGGCTAAGGCTAAGCGTAAATTTGGTACGATTGTAATTCACGTCGGCAGTAATGACACCCGGTTACGCCAATCGGAGGTCACTAAAATTAACATTAAATCGGTGTGTAACTTTGCAAAAACAATGTCGGACTCTGTAGTTTTCTCTGGGCCCCTCCCCAATCGGACCGGGAGTGACATGTTTAGCCGCATGTTCTCCTTGAATTGCTGGCTGTCTGAGTGGTGTCCAAAAAATGAGGTGGGCTTCATAGATAATTGGCAAAGCTTCTGGGGAAAACCTGGTCTTGTTAGGAGAGACGGCATCCATCCCACTTTGGATGGAGCAGCTCTCATTTCTAGAAATCTGGCCAATTTTCTTAAATCCTCCAAACCGTGACTATCCAGGGTTGGGACCAGGAAGCAGAGTTGTAGTCTTACACACCTCTCTGCAGCTTCTCTCCCCCTGCCATCCCCTCATTACCCCATCCCCGTAGAGACGGTGCCTGCTCCCAGACCACCAATAACCAGCAAAAATCTATTTAAGCATAAAAATTCAAAAAGAAAAAATAATATAGCACCTTCAACTGCACCACAGACTAAAACAGTTAAATGTGGTCTATTAAACATTAGGTCTCTCTCTTCTAAGTCCCTGTTGGTAAATGATATAATAATTGATCAACATATTGATTTATTCTGCCTAACAGAAACCTGGTTACAGCAGGATGAATATGTTAGTTTAAATGAGTCAACACCCCCGAGTCACACTAACTGTCAGAATGCTCGTAGCACGGGCCGAGGTGGAGGGTTAGCAGCAATCTTCCATTCCAGCTTATTAATTAATCAAAAACCCAGACAGAGCTTTAATTCATTTGAAAGCTTGTCTCTTAGTCTTGTCCATCCAAATTGGAAGTCCCAAAAACCAGTTTTATTTGTTATTATCTATCGTCCACCTGGTCGTTACTGTGAGTTTCTCTGTGAATTTTCAGACCTTTTGTCTGACTTAGTGCTTAGCATGGATGACCTCTAATTTCCTGCTTTTAAACTCAGATAAAACTGAAGTTATTGTACTTGGCCCCACAAATCTTAGAAACATGGTGTCTAACCAGATCCTTACTCTGGATGGCATTACCCTGACCTCTAGTAATACTGTGAGAAATCTTGGAGTCATTTTTGATCAGGATATGTCATTCAAAGCGCATATTAAACAAATATGTAGGACTGCTTTTTTGCATTTACGCAATATCTCTAAAATCAGAAAGGTCTTGTCTCAGAGTGATGCTGAAAAACTAATTCATGCATTTATTTCCTCTAGGCTGGACTATTGTAATTCATTATTATCAGGTTGTCCTAAAAGTTCCCTGAAAAGCCTTCAGTTAATTCAAAATGCTGCAGCTAGAGTACTGACGGGGACTGGAAGGAGAGAGCATATCTCATCCATATTGGCCTCTCTTCATTGGCTTCCTGTTAATTCTAGAATAGAATTTAAAATTCTTCTTCTTACTTATAAGGTTTTGAATAATCAGGTCCCATCTTATCTTAGGGACCTCGTAGTACCATATCACCCCAATAGAGCGCTTCGCTCTCAGACTGCAGGCTTACTTGTAGTTCCTAGGGTTTGTAAGAGTAGAATGGGAGGCAGAGCCTTCAGCTTTCAGGCTCCTCTCCTGTGGAACCAGCTCCCAATTCAGATCAGGGAGACAGACACCCTCTCTACTTTTAAGATTAGGCTTAAAACTTTCCTTTTTGCTAAAGCTTATAGTTAGGGCTGGATCAGGTGACCCTGAACCATCCCTTAGTTATGCTGCTATAGACGTAGACTGCTGGGGGGTTCCCATGATGCACTGTTTCTTTCTCTTTTTGCTCTGTATGCACTCTGCATTTAATCATTAGTGATTGATCTCTGCTCCCCTCCACAGCATGTCTTTTTCCTGGTTCTCTCCCTCAGCCCCAACCAGTCCCAGCAGAAGACCGCCCCTCCCTGAGCCTGGTTCTGCTGGAGGTTTCTTCCTGTTAAAAGGGAGTTTTTCCTTCCCACTGTAGCCAAGTGCTTGCTCACAGGGGGTCGTTTTGACTGTTGGGGTTTTACATAATTATTGTATGGCCTTGCCTTACAATATAAAGCGCCTTGGGGCAACTGTTTGTTGTGATTTGGCGCTATATAAAAAAAAAAAATTGATTGAATTGATTGAAACAGCTTTTGTGCACCTCCGGATGTCTTGTGCAGAAGCAGAATTGAAATATAATCCAATTCCAGAATTTTACATCTTCACATGGAATATCTGCCTCTGAAAAAGTCCCAGTTTGAAACCTTCCCCACACTTTGGAAAACCTTACAAGGTCCAGAAAGATGTCTGTGATGAACCAGGATCTTCTATTATTGCATGAAAAAAGAATTCAGTGCTCAACTTAAAAAAAAAAAATAAAAATTTTCATGGATCTTTTTTAAGTAATTTCAACTTGGCCACCACACTATGAGACTTTTTTTTTTTAAATCAGACTAACTCAAGTTTAGTTAAGTGGTTGAGTCCACTTGAGTTACTTTGTCCTTTATAAGGATATTTAAAGATGTACTGCCTTTGTTTTTGTTTTGTTGTTGTTGCTTTTTTTTTTTTTTTTTTTAGATATAGTCATAAAAAGAATTTTCTTTGGCATCATTATAATTTTTTCCTAAATAAGGGACTGATAATATATTGCCAATATGATCCAAATTCATGCTGTCTGGAAAGAAAAATTATAATTTTGACCCCCCGAAGGGGAGAAACTCAAGCAATCTGATGCCGTGACACATTATAGATCACATGGGGGCTTCCCCTGATGTAGATGCTGGGAAGGATACAGCGACAGCCAATCGGAGTAAAGAAAGGCAGCCTGACGTCAGCTGGCTGCTTGCTTGAACAAAATAAACCAAGATGGTTACAAAAACTCATTCAACTTCCAACACTTTCATGATATACATTTAAGATTTGGCATTTTTTGTGTTTTGGCAGCGATTTGTGTATATTTTTTATGTAATTGAATCTTTAAGAGAATGCGTACAAATCTGATTATTTGTGAAAAAAAAAACGTATATAACACCTGAGATTGAACTTTGTACTTCTGTCTCATTGTAACTTTTACAAGCCAGATTGTGCTCCTTTGATCCCGTCACTCGCATCAGACTCATTATAATCTCCTGCTGCGGCGTCTAAATCTATTTCTTGTATTTTCTGGGCTCCTTGTGCATCGGTGGCATCAATATCTTGCAAACTTGCAAAGTGTGAGGAAAAGGCGCCTGCGACACATCTGTCTAAGGCAGAAAAACATTTGGCTTCCTTTTGAAGAACAAAATTTGATTAGAACATTTACTGTTTCTTGCTTTTGGGTCAAGATGTTGGACGGTTTTAGAAACACTGGTTTTCCGGTTTTTCTTTCAGTTCCAAACATGCACAAAGCTGCTGAGTTTGTTTTGGGCAGATTTGAGGCGAGTGGTTGTTGTTGGGCAGAAAATTCTTTATTTAGGACGGATTTACATATGTCAAATAATGATTGGATGGAAGAAACACATACATTTTCTTTGTGGTGGTGGGGGGTACAGCTGGACAAAACAGGGAAATAATGACCCAATCCAACATCCTGTCCATCAACAACACTGCTGGACTCATGCTGGAGGTGTCTGATCCAGGACATGTCTGGATACCAAACCCACAACCTTCCCTGACCTCTTGTGCACGTGCCCCCCAGTGTAACTTAACCCCGTTAGCAGGCCAGACTCCATCAGGGGTGAGTCAGTAAGCTCCGCCCATTTTTTACTGTTTGGAAAGAAATTAAAGACATCAGAGGGCAGACACGGACCCTGCACGTGCTACATACCAGGATACAACTCAACATACAGTAGTGTTCAGAATAATAGTAGTGCTATGTGACTAAAAAGATTAATCCAGGTTTTGAGTATATTTCTTATTGTTACATGGGAAACAAGGTACCAGTAGATTCAGTAGATTCTCAAAAATCCAACAAGACCAAGCATTCATGATATGCACATTCTTAAGGCTAAGAAATTGGGCTATTAGTAAAAAAAAAGTAGAAAAGGGGTTGTTCACAATAATAGTAGCATCTGCTGTTGACGCTACAAACTCAAAACTATTATGATCAAACTGCTTTTTTAGCAATCCTGTGAATCACTAAACTAGTATTTAGTTGTATAACCACAGTTTTTCATGATTTCTTCACATCTGCGAGGCATTAATTTTGTTGGTTTGGAACCAAGATTTTGCTCATTTACTAGTGTGCTTGGGGTCATTGTCTTGTTGAAACACCCATTTCAAGGGCATGTCCTCTTCAGCATAAGGCAACATGACCTCTTGAAGTATTTTGACATATCCAAACTGATCCATGATACCTGGTATGTGATATATAGGCCCAACACCATAGTAGGAGAAACATGCCCATATCATGATGCTTGCACCACCATGCTTCACTGTCTTCACTGTGAACTGTGGCTTGAATTCAGAGTTTGGGGGTCATCTCACAAATTGTCTGCGGCCCTTAGACCCAAAAAGTACAATTTTACTCTCATCAGTCCACAAAATATTCCTCCATTTCTCTTTAGGCCAGTTGATGTGTTCTTTGGCAAATTGTAACCTCTTCTGCACATGTCTTTTATTTAACAGAGGGACTTTGCAGGGGATTCTTGCAAATAAATTAGCTTCACACAGGCGTCTTCTAACTGTCACAGCACTTACAGGTAACTCCAGACTGTCTTTGATCATCCTGGAGCTGATCAATGGGTGAGCCTTTGCCATTCTGGTTATTCTTCTATCCATTTTGATGGTTATTTTCTGTTTTCTTCCACACGTCTCTGTTTTTTTTTTTTTTTTTGTCCATTTTAAAGCATTGGAGATCATTGTAGATGAACAGCCTATAATTTTTTGCACCTGCGTATACGTTTTCCCCTCTCCAATCAACTTTTTAATCAAACTATGCTGTTCTTCTGAACAATGTCTTGAACGCCCCATTTTCCTCAGGCTTTCAAAGGTGCTGGCTTCATCCTTAAGTAGGGGACACCTGATTCACACCTGTTTGTTCCAAAAAATTGACAAACTCACTGACTGAATGCCACACTACTATTACTGTGAACACCCCCTTTTCTACTTTTTTTTTTTTTTACTAATAGCCCAATTTCATAGCCTTAAGAGTGTGCATATCATGAATGCTTGGTCTTGTTGGATTTGTGAGAATCTACTGAATCTACTGGTACCTTATTTCCCATGTAACAATAAGAAATATACTCAAAACCTGGATTAATCTTTTTAGTCACATAGCACTACTATTATTCTGAAACCTACTGTATGTCTGTAGTGGTGTTTTGACTGTGTATGACATCATCATATGCCTTCATTATGACATCATTCACACCAATCAATCACAAATACTTTATTGATCAATATGTGCTTCAGTTCATCCATCAAGGCTTCTTGGTTGTTGAGAGATACAAAAAGGGTGTTTTCCCAACAGTTTTTCTTAACCATGACCTTTGACCAAACTACTTCAAAATGTAATCTCACACACACACACACACACACACACACACACACACACACACACACACACACACACACACACACACACACACACACACACACACACACACACACACACACACACACACACACACACGTGAAAACAGCACCCTTCAATCACCATTTCATCGATGTTCAGGGTAATTAGAAACTACAAACAAAAACACATCATCTTCTATCATTCAGGAACTAAATTAATTTGTATTACCTTGGTGTGAAAAAAAGTTCCTGAAAAGGTTCAAAGTCAAATTTGGTTATTTAGGATATTTTAAAACAACCACTGTTGACCAAAATTCTGTTAAAAAAGAAAGAAAGAAAAAAAAAACCAAAGGCAATCCCCGCCCACTAAAACGGCGCTGGCAGCAGGATCCGTGGAATGGTTTGGCATCAGGTGCCAGTTCCTGAATCACTTCAGTGGGCTCAACAGGGTTACGATGAAAGGAGAACTGGTGATTTTTCCTGATCTAAAGGGGCACTTCATAATCATTCAAGCATAATACATCACCACCAAATTCTGCTTTTCAGTTCCTGGTATTTGTTTTTCATCAATTCAAGCAGTGCCGCGAGCCTGAACGGTCCAGTTTGTGAAAACGGTTCTGTGTTTGAACTTTCTTCACTCTGTGATCTTAAATATGAAAGTGGATTAAAAAGTCTCTCAGGTTCCATGTATGTTGAAGTTCTTCTACACGCGTATTTCTACGGTATCACCACCAAAGCGGGTCCGCGAAGTGTTCGCAGTGATGCTGTCACCGTGCTACTGGCTGGCAGTTGACCTTTTGCAGAAGCCTTCTTTGACCATTTCATGCTCAGGTCATTAACGTGAGTATCACTTTAAAGGTCATGACCTCTGCCCAATCAAGAAATGTTTGTAAACTTAGCAACAGGCTAATAGCATTTAGCATCAGGTGCTGTATAGCAATGTGACGCGATTACGCACGTTGTGGTGTCTTCAACTTTTTGACTAGTCAAAATGATCATGTGAGATTTCAAATTAATCTTGATGAGTCAGAGTGACACTTTCAAGATATCTCCAAAGTAAAAGCACGCTGAGTCATAAACATTTCTGTACAGCCAAAACTTTGCCAGAGCCCCTGAAGTCCAAATATTTTTTAAGAAATCTTATATGCACAAGATAATTTATCTGTGGGAACATGTTTTATAGAAATAAGTTATCTTATGGGAAAAAGTTTTTATATTTTGGGAATAAGTTTTTATCCCATGGGAACACATTATGTTGTGGAAATATGTTATTAATTTGTGGGAACAAGTTCTCATCTTGTGAAAACAAGTTTGTATATTTTGGGAACAAGTTCTTATCTTGTGGAAACATGCTATTTTGTGGAAACAAGTTTTCATCTTGTAGCAACACATTATCTTGTAGGAACAAGTTCTTATATTTTGGGAACAAGGTCTTATCTTGTGGAAACATGTTATTTTGTGGAAACAAGTTTTCATCTTGTAGCAACACATTATCTTGTAGGAACAAGTTCTTATATTTTGGGAACAAGTTCTTATCTTGTGGAAACATGTTATTTTGTGGAAACAAGTTCAGATCTTGTAGCAACACATTATCTTGTATGAACAAGTTCTTATCTTGTGGAAACAAGTTCTCATCTTGTAGCAACACATTATCTCGTAGCAACAAGTTCTTATATTTTGGGAACAAGGTAGTTCTCATCTTGTAGCAACACATTATCTCATAGCAACAAGTTCTTATATTTTGGGAACAAGGTAGTTCTCATCTTGTAGCAACACATTATCTCATAGCAACAAGTTCTTATATTTTGGGAACAAGGTCTTATCTTGTGGAAAACATGTTATCTTGTGGGAACAAGTTCTCCTTTGGGAACAAGTTCTAGTCTTGTGGAAACGTTATCTTGTGGGAACATGTTATTTTGTGGAAACAAGTTCTCATCTTGTAGCAACACATTATCTCGTAGCAACAATTTCTTATATTTTGGGAACAAGGTCTTATCTTGTGGAAAACATGTTATCTTGTGGGAACAAGTTCTAGTCTTGTGGAAACGTTATCTTGTGGGAACATGTTATTTTGTGGAAACAAGTTCTCATCTTGTAGCAACACATTATCTTGTAGGAACAAGTTCTTATATTTTGGGAACAAGTTCTTATCTTGTGGAAACATGTTATTTTGTGGAAACAAGTTCTCATCTTGTAGCAACACATTATCTCGTAGCAACAAGTTCTTATATTTTGGGAACAAGGTCTTATCTTGTGGAAAACGTTATCTTGTGGGAACAAGTTCTCCTTTGGGAACAAGTTCTAGTCTTGTGGAAACGTTATCTTGTGGGAACAAGTTCCTATAGTTAGGTAAAAAAAATCGTATTTTGTGGGAACATGTTATGTTGTACACACAAGATCTGAACCTTTTCCCCACAAGAGAAGCTATGAGAAATGGAGTTCATCCACTTGGTTGTATCTAAAAATTGCAAAGAACAATCTGCACATTATTCTGGATCTTCTTTGGTGTTTTTGTCTCTTTTAAAATTGTAGGAATGCATCATTTATGGTCTTACCAACTGCTGTCCAGTTAAAAGTGTCTTTTGTTGAGTGTTTTTCCAGATAAATGCCAATATTGAGTAAAATAACTTCTACTGTAGTCTTGATTAATAACAGATGAGGCAGAGTTCAGATTTAGTCTGTGGTGTTGACCTTCAGTGGAGGCGCTCACTCAGATGAATCCTGCTGTAGTTACAATTACTGACATGTTTAAAAAGTACACTTTCTTAAAAGGGTCATTTTAACCAAACAGCTGCTGAAACAGACACCTGGAACAGGTGTGAAAGTCTTTGATGTTGCATGGAAAGTCTTTTGGTCTCTCATATCAGTCACAAGATGTGGAAGTCACCAGTTTCACCTCAGAAGTTGTTTTCTGACTCGATGTCAGACTCCAGATTTGTCTTATTTTCAGTTCATTTTGGAGTCAATATTTAACCCCCACCACCTGGTGAATAAATCCTTTTAGTGTCACAATCAGCAGGTGGACAAAAGACATAAAAGCGTAACTAAACAAAAGGATTACAGCTTTTCTTTGCTGCTTTTAGATGCAATGATTTGTTATTGAAAATATGATTAAAATATTGTTTTATTACAATTCAATTTTACCCACTTTATATTTAAGCTACAGTGTGTAAGATTGAGTGTCATCTAGTGCTGAGGTTGCAGATTATGCTGTCACCTGTCACAGTTTTGCTCCTTAGGTGACGGGGATTCATGCTTCCTTGTGTTCTCCTGTGATAATGGGGCTATTCCACAGAGCACCATTCCTTCCTGTTTAATCCCGAATTGCAAATCAGGGCACGATTTGAAGCATTATAGTAACTTCTTCATCCATCTTTGTCAATCTTGAACAAACTTAGTATATGTAGTACTTACAGCCATCATCAGCAATGGATCTGAAATCTCAAACTCAGATTTCTTTGCGTTACAGTGAGGAAAATAAGTATTTGAACACCCTGCGATTTTCTCCCACTTAGAAATCATGGAGGGGTCTGAAATTTTCATCTTAGGTTCATGACCACTGTGAGAGACATAATCTAAAAAAAAAAATTAAAAAAAATCCGGAAATCACAATGTATGATTTTTTAAATAATTTATTTGAATGTTACTGCTGCAAATAAGTATTTGAACACCTGTGAAAATCAATGTTAATATTTGGTACAGTAGCCTGTTTGCAATTACAGACGTCAGACGTTTCCTGTAGTTTTTCACCAGGTTTTCACACACTGCAGCAGGGATTTTGGTCCACTCCTCCATACAAATCTTCTCCAGATCTTTCAGGTTTGGAGTTTCGGCTCCCTTCAAAGATTTTCTATTGAGTTCAGGTCTGGAGACTGGCCAGGCCACTCCAGGACCTTGAAATACTTCTTACGGAGCCCCTCCTTAGTTGCCCTGGCTGTGCGTTTGGGGTCATTGTCATGCTGGAAGACCCAGCCATGACCCATCTTCAATGCTCTTACTGAGGGAAGGAGGTTGTTTGCCAAAATCTCACAATACATGACCCCATCCATCCTCCTTTCAATACTGTGCAGTCGTCCTGTCCCCTTTGCAGAAGAGCACCCCCAGAGTATGATGTTTCCACCCTCATGCTTCACGGTTGGGATGGTTTTCTTGAGGTTGTTCTCATCCTCTAAACATGGTAAGTGGAGTTGATTCCAAAAAACTCTATTCTGGTCTCATCTGACCACATGACCTTCTCCCATGCCTCCTCTGGATCATCCAGATGGTCACTGGTGAACTTCAAACAGGCCTGGACATGTGCTGGCTTGAGCAGGGGGACCTTGCTGCCCTGCAGGATTTTAAACCATGACATCATCATGTGTTACTAATGTAATGTTTGTGACTGTGGTCCCAGCTCTCTTCAGGTCATTGACCAGGTCCTCCTGTGTAGTTCTGAGCTTTCTCAGAATCATCCTTACCCCACAAAGTGAGATCTTGCATGGAATCCCAGACCGAGGGAGATTGACAGTCATCTTGTGTTTCTTCCACTTTCTAATAAATAATCATAAAAGTTGCTGTCTTTTACCAAGCTGCTTGTCTGTTGTCCTGTAGTCCATCCCAGCCTTGTGCAGGTCTACAGTTTTGTCCCTGGTGTCCTTAGACAGGTCTTTGGTCTTGGCTATGGTGGACAGGTTGGAGTGTGATTGATTGAGTGTGTGAACAGGTGTCTTTTATACAGGTAACAAGTTCAAACAGGTGCAATTAATACAGGTAAAGAGTGCAGACTAAGAGGGCTTCTTAAAGAAAAATGAACAGGTCTGTGAGAGACAGAATTCTTGCTGGTTGAAAGGTGTTCAAATACTTATTTGCAGCAGTAACATACAAATAAATTATTAAAAAAATCGTACATTGTGATTTCTGGATTTTTTTTTTTAGATTATGTCTCTCACAGTGGACATGCACCTAAGATGAAAATTTCAGACCCCTCCATGATTTCTAAGTGGGAGAACTTGCAAAATCGCAGGGTGTTCAAATACTTATTTTCCTCACTGTAGGTATTCGTAGTCTTAATGGCTTCAGTTCGAACGTCTATAAATGGGGTAGTCATAGTGACTACAGCTTGAAACTTGTTTGATTGTGATCCATCGAGGTAAAAAATGTGAAGCTGAAGCAACGTTTGTTGCAGTTTTTGTTCAGAGGTCAACAGGTCAAGCTCCTTTCTATTGTTTTCAGATGGGTTGCCAGGTCTGCACTTTATAAGTCAGCCAGTTAGGAGGTAAGCCAGATTAAGCAGTTTCATCCCATTTTTGCACTTTTATGGCTCGTGGGTGACCATAGTAGAACAGCTCCCTGTGCATAAGCAACATATATGACCCCACATTTCACAAAAATTAAGATTCGCAAACTTGCTAGCCTGCATTAGTGACTTAACAGTACTGACAGTGTACAGGAGGAGCAACCATTCATTCCTCTGCTTGTTTTTCTTCACTCCCCTTTTGGCCAACTATACCAACATGGCGCCCTCCCTGTGAGAGGCCCCGCTCCCATGTAGATATGAAGGATTCATTCTAAGCTCATAAAAACACAGATTCATTTTTGCAGGTCATTATCATTATTGACTAATTAACAGATGAATTCCATTTCTGCTAATGAATCTCTCAAAATCCTTCACACTGCACCTTTAATTCAAAGATCTCAGATGATTTAACTTAAAGCTCAAACTACACTTTTATAAATGATGCCGTTTAAGTCTGAGGACCTTTAAATCATCAGACTTTTGTGCAGCAGAGCTCTCATTTCATATCTTGCGGCTCTTCTCCTGGCGGTGGGTTTGTTGAGCGCTAGCTGGTTTGAGCATCAGGTTTTTCCGCTCGCTACCCACATTTGGTAGTGAGTGAAAATCTTGAAATGGAGTTTGTCACTGCCCTGCTTTCACAACTTTCATCTTTTCTTGCTGAAAGCGAGCACAAAAAGTGTTTTCTGAACACTTTCTCTGACCATGCTAGTAGATTTTCACAACCATTAGAGAAACAGCAACTTTCGTGACAGTATCACTACCCAAACTGGTCAACCACCAAAACAACAAAAAGGGCTGTGACGCTGCAGAAAACCTCATCAGCACTGCTGAGCTCATGAACCCATCTCCTTATTTAATCCATCACTGGTCCAAGTTCAGTAACGCAGACGAGCCATCCTGCTCAGGAACCACACCCTGTCCTGAGCTGACCCTGAATCCCGAGGAGGTATTTGATCACAACCACCATAACGGGCACTCTTATCCTCACTCTTTTTGAAATGCATGGATGTAAAAGCGTCCTGCACCACACTGGTCCTGAATCAGCTGTTACACAACACTTTGAAGATGGGAATAATTAATTTCAAAATCGGAGATCTGTGGCATTGATGTGATGATTCCTCATCATTGTTTTTGAAATATGGAGGTGATGGGTCTCCAGTGTGACCTTTGAACTTTTGAAGTCATAAAGTGTTCAAAATGACCAAATCAGACTGTAATTAGCATCAGTTGCTCACTAATTTAGGTGCAGCTGTCATGACCCATCATGCATTGCTGTTTTTGCATTGCAGGTTGAACAGGTGGACTTTTGCACTTTTACTCTACAAGCTGCAGCTATTTGGAAAAAAATATTTAAAAGATTGTTACTGCAGCCGTTTGTTAGCGTGCACACACCCGCACAACCTGAAATGCTGTTTTAGGACACACTTAAAAAAAAACACAAACCATAGATCTCATAATCAGTCAGTCAGAAAACTGATAATTGTGTATGCAAATAAACCATCCGGTGGTGCAGGCGCACAGACCTGAGTCACTGCTGTGCAAGAAAAAAAGCTGTGTCATATCCCACCCTCAGAGGTCAGACTCAAAAAAATGCTCAAATCTGGCCTTCCCCAAATCCAGACTTTTATCTGGACGGGTTTTATGAGTGGCACAGACGTTCACGCTGAGGAGTGCCGCTCTAGTTCTGTCGACACATTTCCACGTTTTGTGTGTCAGTGTTGTCTGATTGACACCGGGTGTTTTTGGCCTAATGATGACTCAGGTTTATTTCAGCAGCCCAAAGTGGCCAGATGGAGGATTTATTTGCATAACTGTCAAACATATGACTGATTGATTTCTTGGAAGATGGGTCCTCAGAGAGGGAGGTTTGATTTGCAAACCGCCGAGTCTCAGTGGTCAAACGTGGCACTGAACGCACGCACGTAACATCTGACTCACGACTTCATTTGGTCCATGTGACGATGAAACAAACAAACAAACAAACAAAAAAGATACTCAACACAAGAGAACAGAGAGAAGCTTTAACGAGGACGCCGCTGCACTTTACATTAGCTTTTTGTTTCATGTCTTTAATTTAAAATCATTTTTTCCTGTTATTTAACTGGCAGGGCCTTTATATTTTTTGCTTTAAATTGACGTCTTACAATTTTGTTGAACCTGTTGACAAAATCAATTAAATTACCATAAATTTTTGAAAGTAAAATAAGTATTGGAATGTGCAGAAGATCGCTATAAAAGCTTGTTGAGTGTCTCTAATCTGAGGCTTCCAACTATGATGACTAAATTGAGGTCTAAAACAAGTTGTAAAACATCACACGACAAACAGACGATGTCAGAAAGTCAGATTGTTCAAAAATATTTTGTATTTTTTTTTAAGTTGCTGTTTGCATTCTCTTCTTATTTAATAATCTAACATTACAATTTAATTACTGTCAATAAAATACAGTTAAATATTCAATGACAGTTTTATACAAAACTTGAAAAATTTATACTTCAATCTTGAAAAAGATTGAAAATTTTGGAGAATTTTTTTGAAGTAGATTAACTGTGAGGTTTGTTAAGCCATTAAAGGACAATTTCACTTTTGACCCAGCATGCACAGTTTTAAAGTTGTATGGCCTTTCTTTGGCATCAATATGATTTTATTCCTTAGCATTTACACAAGGAATTTGCAATATGATATTGCCAATATTATCAAAATTCACACTGTCTGGAAACAATTTAGTATTTATACCCCTGATGGGTCAAAATTAAAACGATCCCCCCCCCCCCCACAAGGCAAATATTTTCTCTTGATTAAAATGACCTGTAATTTTGCAGCATGTTATAAAAATAAACAGACATTATAATGCTTGGATTTTGGTTGAAATTTAATTTTGTCAGTTTTGTGAAATTTGAAAGGCCGCACAGCTTTAATGGAACAATCTTATAACAAAATGCGTGCATCCAAAAGTGTAACGCATGAATGGAAACAGACATTTGTCTTTTAGCTAGAAGGGGACTCTGCACATATATATGCACATACACTCAACAAAAATATAAACGCAACACTTTTGGTTTTGCTCCCATTTTGTATTGGATGAACTCAAAGATCTAAAACTTTTTCCACATACACAATATCACCATTTCCCTCAAATATTGTTCACAAACCAGTCTAAATCTGTGATAGTGAGCACTTCTCCTTTGCTGAGATAATCCATCCCACCTCACAGGTGTGCCATATCAAGATGCTGATTAGACACCATGATTAGTGCACAGGTGTGCCTTAGACTGCCCACAATAAAAGGCCACGCTGAAAGCTGCAGTTTTGTTTTATGGGGGGGGGGGGGGGGGGGGGGGGGGGGAATACCAGTCAGTATCTGGTGTGACCACCATTTGCCTCATGCAGTGCAACACATCTCCTTCGCATAGAGTTGATCAGGTTGTCAGTTGTGGCCTGTGGAATGTTGGTCCATTCCTCTTCAATGGCTGTGCGAAGTTGCTGGATATTGGCAGGAACTGGTACACGCTGTCATATACGCCGGTCCAGAGCATCCCAAACATGCTCAATGGGTGACATGTCCGGTGAGTATGCCGGCACATGGGACATTTTCAGCTTCCAAGAATTGTGTACAGATCCTTGCAACATGGGGCCGTGCATTATCCTGCTGCAACATGAGGTGATGTTCTTGGATGGCACAACAATGGACCTCAGGATCTCGTCACGGTATCTCTGTGCATTCAAAATGCCATCAATAAAATGCACCTGTGTTCTTTGTCCATAACAGATGCCTGCCCATACCATAACCCCACCACCACCATGGGCCACTCGATCCACAACATTGACATCAGAAAACCGCTCACCCACACGATGCCACACACGCTGTCTGCCATCTGCCCTGGACAGTGTGAACCGGGATTCATCCGTGAAGAGAACACCTCTCCAACGTGCCAAACGCCAGCGAATGTGAGCATTTGCCCACTCAAGTCGGTTACAACGACGAACTGGAGTCAGGTCGAGACCCCGATGAGCACGACGAGCATGCAGATGAGCTTCCCTGAGACAGTTTCTGACAGTTTGTGCAGAAATTCTTTGGTTATGCAAACCGATTGTTTCAGCAGCTGTCCGAGTGGCTGGTCTCAGACGATCTTGGAGGTGAACATGCTGGATGTGGAGGTCCTGGGCTGGTGTGGTTACACGTGGTCTGCGGTTGTGAGGCTGGTTGGATGTACTGCCAGATTCTCTGAAACGCCTTTGGAGACGGCTTATGGTAGAGAAATGAACATTCAATACACGAGCAACAGCTCTGGTTGACATTCCTGCTGTCAGCATGCCAATTGCACGCTCCCTCAAATCTTGCAACATCTGTGGCATTGTGCTGTGTGATAAAACTGCACCTTTCAGAGTGGCCTTTTATTGTGGACAGTCTAAGGCACACCTGTGCACTAATCATGGTGTCTAATCAGCATCTTGATATGGCACACCTGTGAGGTGGGATGGATTATCTCAGCAAAGGAGAAGTGCTCACTATCACAGATTTAGACTGGTTTGTGAACAATATTTGAGGGAAATGGTGATATTGTGTATGTGGAAAAAGTTTTAGATCTTTGAGTTCATCTCATACAAAATGGGAGCAAAACCAAAAGTGTTGCGTTTATATTTTTGTTGAGTGTATATACTAAGTCCCTTCGGCTGCTCCCTTGTTTG
Source organism: Thalassophryne amazonica (assembly GCF_902500255.1). Classification (NCBI taxonomy): domain Eukaryota; kingdom Metazoa; phylum Chordata; class Actinopteri; order Batrachoidiformes; family Batrachoididae; genus Thalassophryne; species Thalassophryne amazonica. Next base: position 7,390,368 of record NC_047112.1, on the reverse strand, counting down.
CACTCGGGGTCGCCACAGCAAATCCAAGGTGGATCTGCATGTTGAATTGGCACAGGTTTTATGCCGGATGCCCTTCCTGACGCAACTCCACATTACGTGGAGAAATGTGGCAGGGGTGGGATTTGAACCCAGAACCTTCTGCACTGAAACCAAGCGCATTAACCACTTGTCCACCACCCCTGCGGACTCTGCACATATATAAAATGCATAAAATATTTGGACACAGTTAATATCCTGCAAGTTTACAGATTAAATTACAAATATACTTAAAAAAAAAGAAAAATCATCTTCTATTTAAAAAACAAACAAACAAAAAAACAAAACAGAAAACCTGTCCTTCAGTAAAAACAATTAGATTTGTTGACACAAACCATTTATTTAATTCTCTCCCTCCCAACTCTTCTGTACTTTGCTGCACGGTGAAACCATCTGATAAGACCGATGATTAAGTTGTGCACATATCATTCATCACAGAACCTACTGTGGACAAACTGTATCAGCATGAAATACCGACCAATTCCCATTTAAGGCAAAATAGGAGTCTTGCTGCTGTCAAGACATGAAGTTTGTAAAATGTGCCTGATGAATGGTGCCTGACTGATCATTTCTACAGCGAGCACAATTTTAGCCTCTGTTTTTTGTTTTCTCATTGCAGACATTTGGAATTTGGGTGTTTTTATGGTTTCTGTTGAATGCTGGTTGATTTTCTTGTGAAATTTACTGCTTCTTGTCTTAAAGGTCAAGAATATTCTGTAAGAATGTTACGTGCTCCTTTAACATCTGTTTTTTTTTGGGGGGGGGGGGGGGTATGTGACTGGAGCTCGTCCGGAGCTCGCCGCGTCCCAGAGGACTCTGGGGCTTTTGCAGCAGTGCAGTCATAAGAGGACGAGGTGGTTTCTGTCCACTGGGGCCATGCACGTAACATCAGCTGCCAGGTGCATGGACTGAAACACACACACACACACACACACACACACACACACACTGTTATGTCATGACCTGCGGCTCCAGATACAGTCTTTGTCATTGTAACCAGTATAACGAAAGGTAAGGTGCAAGTGCAACTATAAACCTGAGTAAGACCAGTGGTGGGCACAGATAAACAAAAAATTAACTTCGATAACAGATAACTGGAAAGTTATCTTCGATAAAGATAAAACAATAAACCACCCAAAAATGTATCGGTAGTTACAGATAACCGATAAATTCTAATATTACCTCTGACACATCTACAGCTAATAGCAAAACAAATTTAATAGCTTATAATAATATTAAAAATAAAAACAGACCCCAACAATGAGACCACACTTTTCTTTCTACATTCTGCCCCTGCTGAAAGCTCTTATTTACTACAGAGCTCCCAGAACAGAGACACTCCAAGAGCAGCCATAAAGCCAACTCTCTATCAATTGTGACATTCCAGTCAGGCGCAGGTCTTGATAAATAAAGTCATGCTGACTTATGGTTTTGATTATAAATATCATTAATACCGATAGAATAACTCCATTAATGTCAATTATGTCATTTGTACAAAGTTAAAATATAACATATATCTTTTAATGTTGATTAATGCACTAATTCTGAGGTTTTGTAACAAACAGACAGATCGCAAAGGATTCTGGGTAAAAGTACCTCTTTTTGGAGCGAGGCGGAGGGGAAGGCGAAGGGCTACAAATCCCTCCGTTTGGAGGGGTAGGAGGAGCTTACTGCTGTCTCTGAAAAAACAAACATGGCGCCGAAAGAGCCACACAAATGAAGCGGCTTTCATTACAAATTACGCTGTTTAGAAAGTTATAACTTGCCAAAAAACTTTACAGGCAGTTGTCTATGACAGCAGCGTGTCTGCTGCTGGATGCATGTTGCGTATGTTGTCGTTCTGAAGAATATTGTAACGGCGCTCGTGCGCTGCGTTATAATGCACATACACACGAACGCTACGATAAGACACTTTTATATCTCACAATGGAGAAAATATGATAAAGTGTAAGCACATTAATTTGGATAATATCAATCCCTGCTGTTGGATTTCAAGGTCTGTAACGTGTATTTTTTAAACAAACGGAGCCCTGAACACACTCATCTAATAAGCTTTCGGGCAGAAAATGAAAAGTTTCATCAATGGGAATAAGTTGGAAAATACATACACACACATGTATATGTGTAACACATAACCTGACGTCCTAATAGACTGATATTATTTGTCAAGGAAATTTCTAAAGGAAATAAGGCTGGATGCAAAAAATGGGAGAATTTGAAAAAGAAATAAGGTTGTAATTCCATTAAAAAAGTGAAACTTGTATAATGTATACATTCATTGCATACAAAAAAAGCCATTTGCAAAGCCAAAAAGTTGATTTGACAATCATCTGACATAAACGGGGTCAAAATAAATAGAACACTGCTATCTACTGGTTCCCACACGCTTAGTGAACACTACTGACCAGTAGATGGCAGTAGAGGCCTTGAAAACAAAATTCCAGATACAGTAATCCCTTTCTGCTACATTTAAAATGCGTGGAATTTAACAAACGCAAATAAAACCAACATCTATAAATGCAGAGAATATATTCAAGAGAGTTTTAGGCACTAGAGTTTAATGCTGTTGTCCGTGGAGCCTGAACAGAGTGTCTGAAATGCATTTGTCCTGTCGTGATGTACTGAGATTACATCATCCTACCCAAAATGCATTGCGGGTCATAGGATGTGCTCACAAAACCTTAAAAATTAGCACATTACTTTAAAACTAAAACATATATCTGATATTTTCACTTAATAAAACTCAGACATGACAGTAATTTTAAATAACTTGTCCAAAATTTGTTTGGTTAAAATTTGAACCATAAGTTAAAAACGTATGCCTCTGGATGACTTAGGTGATAGCTGTTTATTAGCTATTTATTAGCTGTTTTTCTTTTGTCTGCACATGATTGAGATGCTTTTTATACAAGCAGGCTCTGTTCTATTTGCAAAGGTTATGGCTGTGTGTCTGTTACAAAACTTTTAACAGGTGAGTGCTAAACTAATTTTAAAAATGCTTGTTGCTGTTCAGCTTTATTTTGTTTATTGGTTTAAAAGTTATTGGACAAAGATTAATCAGAAGATAATTGGTCCGATAATGGTTTTTAAAGTTATCTAAAAAGATAATCTGATAAAGAAAACATTATCTTTGATAATTATCTGTTATTGGATTATCGGAAGTGTGCCCACCACTGAGTAAGACTGAGTAAGACATGCAGACTGAAACACATAAAATTTAACCGAATGAAAGAGGTGTTGTCCAGAGTGCAAAATAAAAAAGAAAACATATAAGAACACAGCAGCAAAAAAAAAAAAGAGATTGTAAAGTATTTTAAAAAAAAAAAAAAAAACACTGGATATTTCAGTGACAGTGGATATTGCACATAAATATTTCCCTCATTCCCAGTGTGTCATGTGACCTGCCTGTTTGGTTCCAGTGGCATTCAAAGCTTGAACAGTAGTTGGGTCGAAACTGTTTTTCAGTCTATTTGTTCTTGTTTTAATGGTCCTGTACCATCTGTCTGACAGCAGCAGCTCAAACAGAGGGTGTCCAGGGTGGGATAAGTCCTTTAGGATGGTGTTGGTTCTCCTGAGACAGTAAGAGCCAGGAAAGTCCCTCAGTGTGGGTAGAGGACACCCAGTGACCTTCTCTGGTAACCTTCTGGAGCTTTTTCCTGTTTGCCCCCGTGCAGCTGGTAAACCACGTAAAGAGGCTGTATGTGAGGATGCTCTCCATGGTGGAGCAGGAAAAAAGACACCAGACATCTCTGGTTGATGTTATTTTTCCTGAAGATTCTCAGGAAGTGGAATCTTTGCTGTGCCTTCTTTACCAAGTGCAGAGTCAAAGCAGGTGAAGTAGTGTACTGTTTTGTTTTTGGCTGCAATCACCGAAACAGTCTCAAAAAGTGCTTTTCTTTCAGTTCCAAGTGGAGAAGGGAAGACAAGGCAAATGGGAGCGATTGTGTTGGTACGTTTTAGCAAGATTTAACGTGACTAATGATAAAGGGACTGTCCCCGGAAGTAGGATTATGGCATCATATGCTCTTTCATTTAACCCCTTTATCGCCCACCCTCAAACGAGACGACGCTGCCCCATAGCAGAGGACCTAGCTGAGACCTGTATGCACATCATTTAGAAGAGGAGGACTTTACTGTTCTAGACCAATATGATACTAATACAGTATCTAGAGATCTTAAATGTTTTAAATATTACCAGGGAAATTTCCCAACAGCCAATAATACAACTTTTAACATCACATTACTGTTTCTTTTTCAAACACATAAACACAACAAAATACAGATATGAAGATTATACAGTGTTCGGGTTTCTGCAGCAATCACGTGCATTTGCAGTTATTGCAACAACAGATCCCAGCTACACGAAAATACAGCTGTACTTGAAGTAACACTTGGGACGAATAAGGGCGTGATCATTTTTAAAAAGGGCATGGTCATTTTCAGGCTGTTCGTCTCGGAGTAGATGCTGCATCGGCCGCTGCTGCCTATTGGTGCTGACGAGCCGTAGGGCCGCCATCTTGGACCACTCATCCGACGCTCCACTCAGTGCTGTTCAACAGGCGCAGCGCATTTAATCCATCCTAACTCTTTGAATACTAAAGTGATTTTCATGCATTTTTCCCCCCTGCAAACGTCATACATGTAGCTATGATACAGGACAAATGGTTCGGCATATTTTAATATTCATAGTGGGATTAATAGTAATAGAATATTTTGCTATAGTGTAGACTGTAGACAGGTATTTTACAAACACTGTAAAGACACATTTTATATACTTGTGTATATATATATAGACACACAAAAATATGATCAACTATTTTAATAATTTGAAGAGACAATATATGATTAGACTATATATAAATATTTACATATATGAACAAAATACTGACTAATGAATACATTATATTTCTATGTAAAACATAACAATAGATAGACGTTATATTTAAGAGAAAATGAATATATATACATATAAAGGAAGTTATGTATTAGAGAAAATTATAATCTAAATCATATCATGGGGCCATATGAGTCTAGAACAGTTGAGTTATCCTCTCCTAAATGATGCACATACATGTCTCAGTAGGTCCTAGACTATGTTTGAGGCTAACATTAGCCAATACTATCAAGCTAAAACTGTGAATGTACGTATACTCAACAAAAATATAAACGCAACACTTTTGGTTTTGCTCCCATTTTGTATGAGATGAACTCAAAGATCTAAAACTTTTTCCACATACACAATATCACCATTTCCCTCAAATATTGTTCACAAACCAGTCTAAATCTGTGATAGTGAGCACTTCTCCTTTTCTGAGATAATCCATCCCACCTCACAGGTGTGTCATATCAAGATGCTGATTAGACACCATGATTAGTGCACAGGTGTGCCTTAGACTGCCCACAATAAAAGGCCACTCTGAAAGGTGCAGTTTTATCACACAGCACAGTGCCACAGATGTCGCATGCTGACAGCAGGAATGTCAACCAGAGCTGTTGCTCGTGTATTGAATGTTCATTTCTCTACCATAAGCCGTCTCCAAAGGCGTTTCAGAGAATTTCGCAGTACATCCAACCAGCCTCACAACCGCAGACCACGTGTAACCACACCAGTCCAGGACCTCCACATCCAGCATGTTCACCTCCAAGATCGTCTGAGACCAGCCACTCGGACAGCTGCTGAAACAATCGGTTTGCATAACCAACGAATTTCTGCACAAACTGTCAGAAACCATCTCAGGGAAGCTCATCTGCATGCTCGTCGTCCTCATCGGGGTCTCGACCTGACTCCAGTTCGTCGTCGTAACCGACTTGAGTGGGCAAATGCTCACATTCGCTGGCGTTTGGCACGTTGGAGAGGTGTTCTCTTCATGGATGAATCCTGGTTCACACTGTCCAGGGCAGATGGCAGACAGCATGTGTGGCGTTGTGTGGGTGAGCGGTTTTCTGATGTCAGTGTTGTGGATCGAGTGGCCCATGGTGGCAGTGGGGTTATGGTATGGGCAGGTGTCTGTTATGGATGAAGAACACAGGTGCATTTTATTGATGGCATTTTGAATGCACAGAGATACCGTGATGAGATCCTGAGGCCCATTGTTGTGCCATACATCCAAGAACATCACCTCATGTTGTAGCAGGATAATGCACGGCCCCATGTTGCAAGGATCTGTACACAATTCTTGGAAGCTGAAAATGTCCCAGTTCTTGCATGGCCGGCATACTCACCGGACATGTCACCCATTGAGCATGTTTGGGATGCTCTGGACCGGCGTATACGACAGCGTGTACCAGTTCCTGCCAATATCCAGCAACTTCGCACAGCCATTGAAGAGGAGTGGACCAACATTCCACAGGCCACAATTGACAACCTGATCAACTCTATGTGAAGGAGATGTGTTGCACTGCATGAGGCAAATGGTGGTCACACCAGATACTGACTGGTATCCCCCCCAATAAAACAAAACTGCACCTTTCAGTCAACATGAGTCAACACCCCCGAGTCACACTAACTGTCAGAATGCTCGTAGCACGGGCCGGGGCGGAGGATTAGCAGCAATCTTCCATTCCAGCTTATTAATTAATCAAAAACCCAGACAGAGCTTTAATTCATTTGAAAGCTTGACTCTTAGTCTTGTCCATCCAAATTGGAAGTCCCAAAACCAGTTTTATTTGTTATCTATCGTCCACCTGGTCGTTACTGTGAGTTTCTCTGTGAATTTTCAGACCTTTTGTCTGACTTAGTGCTTAGCTCAGATAAGATACTTATAGTGGGCGATTTTAACATCCACACAGATGCTGAGAATGACAGCCTCAACACTGCATTTAATCTATTATAAGACTCTATTGGCTTTGCTCAAAAAGTAAATGAGTCCACCCACCACTTTAATCATATCTTAGATCTTGTTCTGACTTATGGTATGGAAATAGAAGACTTAACAGTATTCCCTGAAAACTCCCCTTCTGTCTGATCATTTTTAATAACATTTACATTTACTCTGATGGACTACCCAGCAGTGGGGAATAAGTTTCATTACACTAGAAGTCTTTCAGAAAGCGCTGTAACTAGGTTTAAGGATATGATTCCTTCTTTATGTTCTCTAATGCCATATACCAACACAGTGCAGAGTAGCTACCTAAACTCTGTAAGTGAGATAGAGTATCTCGTCAATAGTTTTACATCCTCATTGAAGACAACTTTGGATGCTGTAGCTCCTCTAAAAAAGAGAGCTTTAAATCAGAAGTGCATGACTCCGTGGTATAACTCACAAACTCGTAGCTTAAAGCAGATAACCCGTAAGTTGGAGAGGAAATGGCGTCTCACTAACTTAGAAGATCTTCACTTAGCCTGGAAAAAGAGTCTGTTGCTCTATAAAAAGCCCTCCGTAAAGCTAGGACATCTTTCTACTCATCACTAATTGAAGAAAATAAGAACAACCCCAGGTTTCTTTCAGCACTGTAGCCAGGCTGACAAAGAGTCAGAGCTCTATTGAGCTGAGTATTCCATTAACTTTAACTAGTAATGACTTCATGACTTTCTTTGCTAACAAAATTTTAACTATTAGAGGAAAAAATTACTCATAACCATCCAAAGACGTATCGTTATCTTTGGCTGCTTTCAGTGATGCCGGTATTTGGTTAGACTCTTTCTCTCCGATTGTTCTGTCTGAGTTATTTTCATTAGTTACTTCATCCAAACCATCAACATGTTTATTAGACCCCATTCCTACCAGGCTGCTCAAGGAAGCCCTACCATTATTTAATGCTTTGATCTTAAATATGATCAATCTATCTTTGTTAGTTGGCTATGTACCACAGGCTTTTCAGGTGGCAGTAATTAAACCATTACTTAAAAAGCCATCACTTGACCCAGCTATCTTAGCTAATTATAGGCCAATCTCCAACCTTCCTTTTCTCTCAAAAATTCTTGAAAGGGTAGTTGTTAAACAGCTAACTGATCATCTGCAGAGGAATGGTCTATTGAAGAGTTTCAGTCAGGTTTTAGAATTCATCATAGTACAGAAACAGCATTAGTGAAGGTTACAAATGATCTTCTTATGGCCTCAGACAGTGGACTCATCTCTGTGCTTGTTCTGTTAGACCTCAGTGCTGCTTTTGCTACTGTTGACCATAAAATTTTATTACAGAGATTAGAGCATGCCATAGGTATTAAAGGCACTGCGCTGCGGGTGGTTTGAATCATATTTGTCTAATAGATTACAATTTGTTCATGTAAATGGGGAATCTTCTTCACAGACTAAGTTAATTATGGAGTTCCACAAGGTTCTGTGCTAGGACCAATTTTATTCACTTATACATGCTTCCCTTAGGCAGTATTATTAGACGGCATTGCTTAAATTTTCATTGTTACGCAGATGATACCCAGCTTTATTCTATCCATGAAGCCGAGGACACACACCAATTAGCTAAACTGCAGGATTGTCTTACAGACATAAAGACATGGATGACCTCTAATTTCCTGCTTTTAAACTCAGATAAAACTGAAGTTATTGTACTTGGCCCCACAAATCTTAGAAACATGGTGTCTAACCAGATCCTTACTCTGGATGGCATTACCCTGACCTCTAGTAATACTGTGAGAAATCTTGGAGTCATTTTTGATCAGGATATGTCATTCAAAGCGCATATTAAACAAATATGTAGGACTGCTTTTTTGCATTTACGCAATATCTCTAAAATCAGAAAGGTCTTGTCTCAGAGTGATGCTGAAAAACTAATTCATGCATTTATTTCCTCTAGGCTGGACTATTGTAATTCATTATTATCAGGTTGTCCTAAAAGTTCCCTAAAAAGCCTTCAGTTAATTCAAAATGCTGCAGCTAGAGTACTGACGGGGACTAGAAGGAGAGAGCATATCTCACCCATATTGGCCTCTCTTCATTGGCTTCCTGTTAATTCTAGAATAGAATTTAAAATTCTTCTTCTTACTTATAAGGTTTTGAATAATCAGGTCCCATCTTATCTTAGGGACCTCGTAGTACCATATCACCCCAATAGAGCGCTTCGCTCTCAGACTGCAGGCTTACTTGTAGTTCCTAGGGTTTGTAAGAGTAGAATGGGAGGCAGAGCCTTCAGCTTTCAGGCTCCTCTCCTGTGGAACCAGCTCCCAATTCAGATCAGGGAGACAGACACCCTCTCTACTTTTAAGATTAGGCTTAAAACTTTCCTTTTTGCTAAAGCTTATAGTTAGGGCTGGATCAGGTGACCCTGAACCATCCCTTAGTTATGCTGCTATAGACGTAGACTGCTGGGGGGGTTCCCATGATGCACTGTTTCTTTCTCTTTTTGCTCTGTATGCACCACTCTGCATTTAATCATTAGTGATTGATCTCTGCTCCCCTCCACAGCATGTCTTTTTCCCTGGTTCTCTCCCTCAGCCCCAACCAGTCCCAGCAGAAGACTGCCCCTCCCTGAGCCTGGTTCTGCTGGAGGTTTCTTCCTGTTAAAAGGGAGTTTTTCCTTCCCACTGTAGCCAAGTGCTTGCTCACAGGGGGTCGTTTTGACCGTTGGGGTTTTACATAATTATTGTATGGCCTTGCCTTACAATATAAGGCACCTTGGGGCAACTGTTTGTTGTGATTTGGCGCTATATAAAAAAATTGATTGAATTGAAAATTGATTGAATTGAGTGTATATGACTATACACCGGTGCTCAAAGGTTTACATACCCTGGCAGAATGTTTGATTTTTTTTTTTTTTTTTTGGTCATTTTTTGAAGAATATGAATGATAACACAAAAACTTTTTTTCACTCATGGTTAGTGGTTGTGTGAAGCCATTTATTTTCAAATAACTGTGTTTACTCTTTTTAAATCATAATGAGGACAGAAACTATTTTCTTGTGCTATAATCCACCTCTGTTCCACTCCATTACATAACTCTTTCAGAGCTGTCTTGGTGGCTTCCCTCACTGGTCTCCTTGTTGCACAGCCACTCAGTTTTTGAGAACTGCCAAGACCATCCTGTTTGCATTTTTTTAATCATTGATGGAAAAAAAAAATCCAAGATATATTCAGGAACATGGAAATGTTCATGTATTTATCCCCTGACTCATCTCAAGAAAACCAGCTGTAAAAGTGATGAACTGCATTGAAGAAAAAAAACAAATTTAGTTTGTTAAATTACTTGTGGGCTCTGAAAATGGAGAAGCTCTATGAAAATGACTCATTCCTTAACGGTTAATGTGATATTTTCTGTTAAACTCCTAGAATTAAAGGTGAAAGTCGCCAATACAAGATCATCTCGATTGTTTAATTGAATCTAAATTGTGGTGAAGTTGGAAATTAAAAACTGTGGTCCAAATACTTATGGACTACAATTTTTGGCTGGACGCTGCAGCTGTCCATGGTGCTGATGCCACACTCAGTATATATATAAAGTAGTGTACTGTTTTGTTTTTGGCTGCAATCACCGAAACAGTCTCAAATTATATAAAGTATATAAAGCTCCGTTATATCAAGCAACAATGACCTCCTGTTAAATTGACCAACCACCTCATCTGCCTCTTCCTGGACGTTGTGGTATGACTGTTCCTAGTGTCTGTTCTCAGGAAGCCAGCTACAGCGTTGTACAGTAAACCAGCATTTTACCTCCATTGTTGTTCTCTGCACTGGGGTCTTCTGTTAATCCATTACACACACTATTTCTTATTTTATGTTCGTCATTTTGCATGATTAAAGATTCCAAGATGGCCCAAATAAGGAGATTGACTGGTTCTCATCTGTATATATCAGAACTCCAAAATTTTAGAGGTGAATGTGTAGGACATTGTATGATGTTACCATCAGAAATTTTGCAGAACCACTGACAGAATGATTGACTGACACCATTAATCCATTAATGCACATCCTGATAATCTCAGGTATTCAACTGACTCTGGGACATGCTGTTAAAACAGACTTCAAAACTGATAAATGTAAAATGCTCTGATTTATTTCTGTTGGACATGTTATCTTATTTAGTGGATTTTTACAGTGAACTTCTTTATGTGAACAACTTGAAGTTCCTTGTGTTTGACTTAGTGTTTGTGGCTATTATTAATTCCAATGGAACAGATGCATTTCTGTGATGTGGAAAGCAAACACACTCACTTTGCTCCCTGCAGTACTTGACCTGTTGATGAGATCAAAGATTTTGATGCAGAACTTTCATGGCAACAGGAAAACCATAGCAATCATTACTGAGCCACTGAACCAACGTCGGGCCATTGAAATACAGTTGGGCCACTGAACCAGCATCGGACTGCTGTAACAGTGACGGGCCACTAAACTGGCATTGGGCCTTTGTGGCAGCATCTCACCTGTATCTAGCTACTGAACCAGCATTACACCACTGAACCGGCCTTGGGCCACTGAACCTGTGGCTAGTCAATGAACTAGCGTCACGTCACTGAGCCAGCATTACACCACTGAACCAGCATTGGGCCATTGAACCAGTGTCTCTCCACTGAACCAACATTAAACCATTGAACTAATGTCAAACCACCGATCCTCTGTCTGGCCACTGTACTAGCGTCACACCACTGAACTGGCATCAGACCACTGAATCACTGAACTGGTGTAGGACCACTAAACCAACATCAAACCTTTGAACCAGTTGAGTCCAGTGGCTGTTAAGGTTTTTCTGCCGTCATCACGTGGAGGATCACACATCGTTACAGTCTCATGTTCTGCAGAGGCATGTGGTCGTTTTGGGGGTTTTTATGTCCTGACTTTTCTCTGTCCCCAACTGTCACAACAACACGCACGAGCAGCCAACCACGACACGGAGGAACTGTGTTGTACACAGAGTCTGCAGGTCACCGAAACACTTCCCTTATAGACGGTGTGGAAGCTGAAGACTCTTCAAACACCACCAGAATTTATCCCCTCGCATAACCGGCAATTTTCCCAAAGTCATATTTGGCAGTTAAAACGATTAAAAGCATGTTTAATTTGAAGACAAACCGTTAAAACCACAAATTAAAAAGTAACTGTTAACCGACTCATCATTTAAATGGTTTATCAAGCAGAACTGTTCATTTAAGTTGTTGAAATCGCTTGTTACTTTGCTGCTTTGAAAATTTAAACTGACAGTTAAAAGCCTTTTAACTGCTTAAAAAAACTGTTAAAATCAGTGAGACAATCTGAAATTAAAGTGTGGTTTGAAGTGATTTTAAGTTACTTTATGGTTTATACCTGGATAGCAGCTGTTCTCACCTAGTTTTAAAAGTACAGCTGAAATATACATATATTTGTATAGGTATTTGACAAACATTTTGTGATATACCAGTTTATGATCAAACCTATTCAAATATCTGTGGATTCTGATGCAATGTGTAATATTTCTCTTCGGTTCAGAGAAGAAAGTATCCTATTAAATAAACATAAATTTTACATTATTAATGAAAATACTTGTCAATTGCAGCACTAACAGTAATACTGTATTAATATATTAATACATACAGTTGACAGAATTGATGATTTTCATTTGACTAAAGTGAAAACATGAAAAAATACAAATAATCATAAAATTATTTTTTATGTTACACTACAGCTGAAACGGTTATTAAATTAATCGATCACAAAAACAAATTAACCTATTTTAATTGCTAATGTTTTGTAACTGTTTGTCAAGTAAGTAAGTAAACTCACCACAAAACTTTAAAATGTATGATTAATAATCCTGTTTGCAGCTTCAGTTCATCTCATTCTGTGACCACTCTTGGTGCTATAGCACCCCCTTCTTTCAGTAGTAACCAGGAGGTAGTGTTTATGCACTGTACTCACATCAAGAGAGCAAGCTCACACCCTGTAACGCAAAAACACATTTTATTTTCACTGTTCTGTTTGACCTCGGTACACTGGCTATTCAGAAACCGGCACTTGGTAAAAACGAGAAACCAAAGAACAACAGTCAAAAGTTCAGAATACGATGAGAAAAATAGCACCACCTATAAGACAGCAGCCTCAATTCTGACTGTGGTTTGTTGTTCTCACTGTTACTCCAGTAACATTTTGCTTATTTGCATTTGTTTCCTGTCTGAAGATTGACTGTTATTGTCAATTTAACATTGTGGATTGTATATGTGAATTAATAACACATAGGCACAAATATTAAAATGTGGGAGATTTTCAAGATTTTGTGTAATCTCACATGATTTGTGCACTTTGTTTACTTACTCATTGTGGTTAAGGGATGTTTTTGATGGTAAGGTACATCACTAAATAATGTTTTTTGTGTAGGCTCTCAGTTGTCCAGGTGGTTTCCATAGTAGAGAAGCTTGAATCTTCGACTGGACTGGGTTGCTTGACGCGAGGACGTTTCGCTTCAAATCGCACAGAAAGCCCTCACAGTATGTGGGTACCCACGATGGTCCCTGGACAAAGTGCAGAAGTGCCAGAGAACAAAGAGACCAGATAGACAGGAGACGGAGACAAGAAGAAGAGGAGTGTCTCTCCCTTATTTAGCAGGAGTAGGGGAAAAACTACAGAGGATCTTCAGACAGCACAAAATCCCAGTTTACTTTAAACCGGTTAACACCTTGAGACAGAAATTAGTTCACCCCAAGGACAGGATCCCTAGTTACAAACAGAGCAATGTAGTGTATTCTATCAGATGTCAGGAAAACTGTAACGAACACTACATAGGTGAGACTAAGCAACCTTTACACAAAAGGCTATACCAGCACCGCAGAGAGGGCGCCAGTGGACCTCAGTCTGCAGTTCATCTCCACCTTAAAGACACTAACCACACGTTTGAGAACAAGGAAGTTAAAATATTAGCCAGAGAGAAGAAATGGTTTGAGAGAGGGGTCAAGGAGGCATTCTTTGTGAAACGCTTGAAACCCAGCCTTAACCCGGGAGGGGGTCTGAGACACGCTTTATCCCCCGTTTACAATAGGGTACTCAGGTCAAAGCAGTTTCAGTCTTTTGTTCATGAGTCATTCACGTCATCAGCAGAGTCGTCAAGGAGCCATCATGAGAGGGTCCGTCCCATCATTAGGAGGGACAGCTGCCCTGTCATTAGGAGGGTGCTAACTAGAGCACAATAGGTGCTAATTAGAGCTATTGTTTAGTCACTAGCCTATAGCAGTCTGCCTCTCGGTAGGAGGGATCTGGTTAGGTTTAAAACTCCAGCTTTTGTGACTTCTTGATTATTCTTCTCTACAAGAGTCAAGACAGAAGTCAGACCACCAGAGCAAGAATTTTAGCTGAGGAAGCTTCTGCGATTTGAAGCGAAACGTCCTCGCGTCAAGCAACCCAGTCCAGTCGAAGATTCAAGCTTCTCTACTATCACTAAATAATTTTGTGATCCTGCCATGAAAATGTAATAGTGAATTAAACTTCACCACATCATGGAAATGTGATGCAATTCTTAACGGTAACACACACACACAAGAACATAAATAAAGCGTGAGACTGGGCTGCTCATTTCATAAATCCAATAAAAAAATTTGTGATGCTGAAGTTTTATTATCAGCAACATGCTCCACTATTTCTTTTTATTCAAATTCATTTCCTTTGATAGAAAACAGTCTGTACATAACTGACATAAAACCTTTCAACTGTGCATATTTTTTTTAAATCTAAAATGGCATGAAATTGTCAGTCTAAACACAAGTACTAAGCACTTTACATTTATCTTACAAAGCTTATTGTCACCTCTCAAATCTAACACCCAGCCCACCCTGTGGAGCCGCCACTGTATAATCTCAACTTTTGTTTTTAAAGCCAAATTTTCTGGCTCAAATCTTCCTGAACATATCTTTAATAAAACCAGTGGCTGCGCCGGGGGGGCTTGAGCTCCCCCAATAATGAGCCAAGCCCCCCCTCAGCCCCCCCAATAATTCTGCCAATAATGTGAAAAGCAACTGACATATTTGTGGATCTGAACTGCAGTTTTGCACTGAGAATGTCTCAATATTGCGTAACTGAGGAATGTGATGGATGTGTGTGTGTGTTCGGTGATCCACCAATGCTGAATCACCTTTCACAAACAGAATTTTCAGTTTTGCAAATAAACATTTATTTGTAAAAACCCACACACAAGTTACAAATCAGAAATTTGTGTTTGTGGATCACAAAGCACGTGTACAAATCAAAGGATATTTGTAAATCACCCTCTGTGCATTTGCAAGTATTAATGAGACAAATTTAACTCCATACTCCAGAAATTTAGGTTTCCTAAATATTTATTAGGGCCACTCTTAAAACTTCACTTATCTTTATAATTTTATTACTGGTAAATGTTAGAATTGATTTAGATGAGATATACTTATTATCTCACAATTATCTGGAAACTACTTTTTGCGCAGGAATTCTATCTAAATGTCGGCCGCAGCCATGCACTAACACAGAATATACAGAAGCTGTATATCGTTGTTCGGCAATCATTCTAAGTGGTGTGTGCGCATTGATACCACATTTTAGAGGCACACGGGTGACTAAAACATATACCTTGGTATTTATGAAGCAATTTACTATATATTGTTCATTTCGATGACATGTTGTGGAGCCCCTCCAACTTTTACCCCAGTCCCCCCCAACAAAAATTTTCTGGCACCGCCACTGAATAAAACCATCTCTGCTGGGCTGATGGTGATTTTTATTCACCCCTCAGGTGGAAATTAAAACTTTGCGCTGTTGTTTTTAAGTCACTTCACAGAATTGTTTTGGTCTCCGTCTTCTTGACTTTCCACGCGGAGTGGGGGGGCGTGCCCGGCAGCAGCAGGGTTTCCCCCCCGCCTCTGTGCGCCTCTGTGCGCCGGCGGAAGAGGCAGGTGCGCCCTCAGCATCCTCTGCCGGTCTCCGCCCCCCCGCGGAGGATTTAAGCGGCGCTCCGACTTTCTGACTGATTTCAAAAGTTGTCGGGTTTCTCGGGTGACGGGGCGCGCGCGCTGCGTGGGACGGCAGAGACTCTTTTGGCGCGGATCTCTGAGCACTTTGGCGCTGAGATGAACCCTGAAGCGGATTACGGGAGCGCGAGCGGCGGCGGGAACGGAAAACTGCGCCAGTGGCTGATCGAGCAGGTGGACTGCGGGAAATATCCCGGCCTGGTTTGGGAGAACGACGACAAAACCATCTTCAGGATTCCCTGGAAGCACGCCGGGAAGCAGGACTACAACCGGGACGAGGACGCGGCGCTCTTTAAGGTGCAATAAATACAATTATATATATATATAAACACTTTTCAAACACTGTACTAGAAAGTACCTAAGAGTACCAGCGTAATGCAAAGTGTAAAAATGCATTTACTACTTTATTTTTTGCAAATATCACAATTTAAAATAAAGTTTAAGTACTTGAAAGTTGTGTCCTGTAAAGTATTTAATGCACATTAAATACAAGTGTACTATTACACTATAGTATATATATTGATGTGTACTTTAGGTTTACTACCTTCATAAATATAAAGATCACAATTAAAAAGTTTAACTACTTAAGTACTGTACCATAAAATACATTTAATGTACACCGTGTGCAGTTATAGTGAACAAATGTATACTAGTGTAACTAAGTATAATAATACCTGAAGTTTACAGCATCTTTGCAAAAGTAGTATAACAATACTAAGTATTCTAATTTAGAAATGTATTTATAAAGATATTGCCTAAGTTTTACTACTTCTTTATAAAAGTAACAAAAAAAACTAACTTTTTGACATACTGTACTATAATGTACACTGTGTGCACCTCTATTAACAACAGCAAATGTACACTAGTATAACAATACTAAGTATACTAATTTACAAATGTGTTTATAATGATAATGCCTGTGGTTTGCTACTTTTGTAAAACTAACAAATGTAAACTTTTTGAAGTAAAGTGTAGTGAAAACTGTTTAGTAGACCAGTTTAACACAAACAACTGTACTATTTCATGCACCAATATGATGTACACTTTGGGCTTACTAATTTTTGTAAAGGTAAAAAATGAACAAGTTGAATTACTTGAAGTATACATCAGTTTAATTCAGACAAGTATATACTATTTGCCAATGTGCACATTTGAGGCTTACTGTTTTTATTTATTATTATTATTTGTAAAAGTATCAAAGAGCACAGCACAATTTGATTTGATTTGAAGTAGTGTAATATAAAGTACACTGTAAAGCAGGAAGTTTAATGTAAACAAGTGTGTACCAATAGTACACATATTAATATATTAATAATAGAGGTGTGGTTATAATAATGTACACTTGAGTTTTCATGTTTTGTTTTTTAAATGTAACAGTGCATGTAACTATTTGAAGTAAAGTAATATAAAGTACACTGTGAACTGTAGTTTAGTCTAAACAAGTGTGCTTGTGGGAAGTCAATATTATGATCCACCAGAGACACAAAACTTTTTTTTAACAATTTTTTGCCCCTTCTTAATTATGGTATGTAATTAAATAATTATCTTAAAAAGCATGTTATTGTGAGGTACTGTCTTATTACCATCATTAAAATGGGTCCCATAATTATAATTGTCATAACTGAACATGACCCTGACTTATCTTTGTTAGATTGTACGTCACCATTATTCAAAAATTTTCTTCTAGTTCCAATTTAAATTTCAAGTGAGAAAATTTGCTTTGTTGTTATTGGTATATAGTAGTAATATACTATCTCATAAAAATTTTATTTAATATTAATATATCTCATGAGAATCTCTTATGACCGTTATTATGAGGTATGTCATTAATATGAGGCAACATCTCAGTTGTGAGATGGGAACTCGTTACACATTATATTGACATAGTACCATTTAATTATGAGGCTCTGATTATCCTGTTATGAAACTGTATCATAGTAATACACTTATATGAAAGTCTCAGAACATCAGTTTAATTATTGTATAAAAGAAAACACTAGCAACTGTAGAAAATGTACTTTGGAGACACCCCCTCCTCCAAAAAGTCTAAAACAGACTTCCATACAAAACAACTTGACACTGCCTTTCAGAATAAAAGCAGGCTTCTGCACAAGCACAGAATCCATCATTTCCAAAATTATCTTTTAAATAATGTAAAGAATAATAAATAAATAAATATGAGAATGTAGATATTCACAGTGTGCACCAGGTTAAATATTTCGAACTTTAAAAGTTTGATGACATTTCACAATAGTATCTTACAATTTTTAAGCATTTTAAAGTACCAAGGTAGGTGAGGTTAGCTAGCTAGCTAATAATTCAGCCACATTCATTTTACAAAGTCTGCTACGTTGTAAAAGACATTTTCTTTTACAGCTTTGGATTTCAAGTTTCCAGAACTTGAAGATTCATCTTTCCTTATTGGTGATTTTTTTTCCAGGCCTGGGCCCTTTTCAAGGGCAAATTTCGGGAAGGAATCGACAAGCCAGACCCGCCAACTTGGAAGACGCGGCTCCGCTGTGCCCTCAACAAAAGTAATGACTTTGAGGAACTTGTAGAACGAAGTCAGCTGGACATCTCGGACCCGTATAAAGTGTACCGCATCATCCCCGAGGGCACCAAGAAAAGTCAGTCCCGCCTCCAAACTGGATTTAAAAAAAAAATAATAGTACAGCTGTTAAACTGTTTTAATATGGCACAAATAAGACAAATGAATAAACTCTGGCAGATAAATGTTTTATTAGCTAAATCACCGTAGTGTTGTTCTACAACATGTTCAGGTCTTAAAGGAGTGAAATATTGTTTCTTGGTATAACGAAGCACAAACACTAACAGTACTGCTGCAGTCTGCATTCAGAACTGCAACGCTACAGTAGAGTTACCGAGTCTGAGCCTCATTTGTAAAACCATGAATGTAATACAAATGCATCAAGACAAAAATAGCATGCAAATAAGTAAAATGAATAAAAGTCATCATCATACCACAACTCATCCTTGCACCATCATAAGCTTCCTCTAAAACCACAAACAACGCAACCTCTTCTGATGGAGAAAAACTGAAAAAGGCAGGAGTTTCACTGTGTGTTTGTGGATTTAGAGAAAGCCTATGACAGAGTGCCAAGAGAAGAGTTGTGGTATTGCATCAGAAAGTGTCAGAGAAATATGTGAGTGCGGTGCAGGATAAGTCTGAGGACAGTGTGACAGTGAGATGCGCAGTAGAAATTATAGATGGGTTCAAGGTGGAGGTGGCATTAGGTCAAGGATGGGCTCTGAGCCCTTTTTTTATTTGCAGGTTGATGGCTGAAATCAGACAGGAGTCTGCACTAACTGTGATGTTTGCAGATGATGTTGTGATCTGCAGTGAGATTACAGAGCAGGTTGAGATTAGTCTGGTGAGGTGGAGATATGCTCTTAAACAAGGGGGAAGTCAACTGTCAACATAATAGAGTGTGTGACAGTAAGGTGAAGAAGGAAGTGCAGGCAGGGTGGAGTGTGTGGGGAACGGTGGCAGGACTCATTTTTCATCTGCAAGGGTGAAAGGGAACATTTACAGCACTGTAGAGAATCCAGGTATGTTGTCTAGCT
This sequence comes from Thalassophryne amazonica, assembly GCF_902500255.1. NCBI lineage: Eukaryota > Metazoa > Chordata > Actinopteri > Batrachoidiformes > Batrachoididae > Thalassophryne > Thalassophryne amazonica. The sequence goes on along the minus strand of NC_047112.1, from coordinate 7,370,898 downwards.
GAGAGGTGGCGGCGCAAAAAAAAAAAAAAAAAGACAGGAGACAGAGCTGAAGATGTTGCAATTCTCTTTGGGAGTGACGACTTAGGTGGGAGAGTTTGGAGACAAAGTCAGAGAGGTGAGATTGAGATGGTTTGGACATGTGCAGGGGAGGGTTCCAGGGTATATAGGGAGAAGGATCCTGAGGATGGAGCCACCAAGCAGGAGGAGAAGAGAGAGGGCAAAGAGTAAGTTTATGGATGTGCTGAGGAAAGACATACAGGCGGTTGGTGAGACAGAGGAAGATACAGAGGACGGGGTGAGAGGGAGATTGATGATTATCTACTCTGGCACCCCCTAACGACAGCAGCCAGAATAAGATGATGATCCCGGTGAATTGGACAGTGATATATATACATATATATATATATATACACTCAACAAAAATATAAACGCAACACTTTTGGTTTTGCTCCCATTTTGTATGAGATGAACTCAAAGATCTAAAACTTTTTCCACATACACAATATCACCATTTCCCTCAAATATTGTTCACAAACCAGTCTAAATCTCTGATAGTGAGCACTTCTCCTTTGCTGAGATAATCCATCCCACCTCACAGGTGTGCCATATCAAGATGCTGATTAGACACCTTGATTAGTGCACAGGTGTGCCTTAGACTGCCCACAATAAAAGGCCACTCTGAAAGGTGCAGTTTTATCACACAGCTCAATGCCACAAATGTCGCAAGATTTGAGGGAGCGTGCAATTGGCATGCTGACAGCAGGAATGTCAACCAGAGCTGTTGCTCGTGTACTGAATGTTAATTTCTCTACCATAAGCTGTCTCCAAAGGCGTTTCAGAGAATTTGGCAGTACATCCAACCAGCCTCACAACCGCAGACCACGTGTAACCACACCAGCCCAGGACCTCCACATCCAGCATGTTCACCTCCAAGATCGTCTGAGACCAGCCACTCGGACAGCTGCTGAAACAATCGGTTTGCATAACCAAAGAATTTCTGTCAGAAACCGTCTCAGGGAAGCTCATCTGCATGCTCGTCGTCCTCATCGGGGTCTCGACCTGACTCCAGTTTGTCGTCGTAACCGACTTGAGTGGGCAAATGCTCACATTCGCTGGCGTTTGGCACGTTGGAGAGGTGTTCTCTTCACGGATGAATCCCGGTTCACACTGTTCAGGGCAGATGGCAGACAGCGTATGTGGCGTCGTGTGGGTGAGCGGTTTTCTGATGTCAATGTTGTGGATCGAGTGGCCCATGGTGGCGGTGGGGTTATGGTATGGGCAGGTGTCTGTTATGGACGAAGAACACAGGTGCATTTTATTGATGGCATTTTGAATGCACAGAGATACCGTGATGAGATCCTGAGGCCCATTGTTGTGCCATACATCCAAGAACATCACCTCATGTTGCAGCAGGATAATGCACGGCCCCATGTTGCAAGGATCTGTACACAATTCTTGGAAGCTGAAAATGTCCCAGTTCTTGCATGGCCGGCATACTCACCGGACGTCACCCATTGAGCATGTTTGGGATGCTCTGGACCGGCGTATACGACAGCATGTACCAGTTCCTGCCAATATCCAGCAACTTCGCACAGCCATTGAAGAGGAGTGGACCAACATTCCACAGGCCACAATTGACAACCTGATCAACTCTATGCGAAGGAGATGTGTTGCATTGCATGAGGCAAATGGTGGTCACACCAGATACTGACTGGTATCTCCCCCAATAAAACAAAACTGCACCTTTCAGAGTGGCCTTTTATTGTGGACAGTCTAAGGCACACCTGTGCACTAATCATGGTGTCTAATCAGCATCTTGATATGGCATACCTGTGAGGTGGGATGGATTATCTCAGCAAAGGAGAAATGCTCACTATCACAGATTTAGACTGGTTTGTGAACAATATTTGAGGGAAATGGTGATATTGTGTATGTGGAAAGTTTTAGATCTTTGAGTTCATCTCATACAAAATGGGAGCAAAACCAAAAGTGTTGCGTTTATATTTTTGTTGAGTGTATATATATATATATTTTTTTTTTTTTAACTGTACACACAACAGAAGTTAAATGAAACATGATCATGACAGATAGATGAAAGTCTAGACTACAGTTGATCGATCTCATCATGCAGAATTCTGCATTGTTATGTGGTCACATTTATGTTGTAATTTTTTGCTTCACACCAAAAAGCTGCAGGTCATGAGTTTGAATTCAGCCAGTTTGCCAAAAGACACCTGGAAGATTTGAGCTTAGATTTTTCTTTTTCCACTCCGGAGGTCTGACTGGTGAAGCGAAAGACAAAAGTTGCACGCACAGTCTCCTTCAGAGTTGTCATGGGTGACTTGGTGGCTTCCCTCACTAAGCTTCTTTGCGCACACTGAATTTGTTTTTGAGCTTACTGGTGATAGATTTGCTGTAGTGTGTCTTACTTGCTACATGAATTAATGACTGATTAAACTGAACTTCAAGAGATATTCAGTGACTTGGAAATGTTCTGATCTAGCAATTTTGTTGTGCTGTAATCAAAGTGTTATTTTGGCTATTTAATGTTATTTATTAAAATAAGATTAAATAATCTGAAGGTGGATATTTATTCTGGCTTGTAGTAATGTTGTGTTTACACATAGGCAAGATGCGTTACGAATGTCATATCTGAGTGATTCTTAGACTACGGGCACTTTTATGTCCCTTGATCATATTTTATGAAAAAAAGAAAAAAGGGGAAATTTCACACTTTTATAGTTATCTTTACAATGAAAGTGTTTTAAGAAATTTGTCCTAGTAGTCTATGATGACTTTTTCACTTTTCAGCATCATTATATGCAAATATTGCTGTTTTGTGCTTGTCCCACACCCAGACTTATGATCTTCAATGATAAAAATGAATAGTAAACAAATGTTTTTTCTAATGTTTTAAAATATATTTGAATAAAATATCAGTAAAATAATCAAAACATAATTGGGGTATTCAATGTCATACAACTGTTGAAATGTAGTTGTCCCACACTATTGCCGTAATTTCCACCACAACAATAATGTCCCTTTAAAAAGTTTGTATGAAAGGTTGCGTGGGTAGTTTCTATGGAGATAAACAGTAACATCAGAGCACATGTATATAGCGCCAAATCACAAACAGTTGCCCCAAGGTGCTTTATATTGTAAGGCAATGGTGTGGTGGAAATTACATTTACAAGGCCAATAGTGCCCGTAGTTAAAGAATCACCCATCTGCGTCATTCTTGGCAAATTCCTGACATTCTTAACGTGACTTAACACATCTGAGTAGGTTTCTTAATAGTGCGTGTTGGTGCATGATATTCGTGATTTTCGTGGAGCATGTTTTTGGCTGTCAAAAAATCTTCCACGAATGTCACACAACACCTCATTTCACCTCATGTCGAGGAGGTCGCAACTGAGTGTGTTGATCCATCTTGATAAGTGGTGATCCTTGATAGAACGTGAGTGTTCTTCTCTGATGTGCGCACAATTAAACCCTGCTGCACCACATTCAGTTTCATTGCTGCAGTATGCTGAAGAACAGTGATGCAGAGTCAGCTAAAAGCTTCGTTCCAATTCTCCTGAGGGCGCTCCTGCAGGTTTTCCACCTGTTGCTGCACCTGATGTTTTGGAAAACGAGCGAGACGAGAGCCGCGTGGAGCCAACATCTGGCTCTCAGTCTCTTCCTCCTTTCTGTGCCACTCCATGGCACAGAGCCCAAGTAAGCATGCAGTCACAAAGTTCTTCTGTTGTGGATTTTGAGGACCAAACTGGAGCAATGTGAACTGTTCAGCAACTGACGGATGGATGAATATGGGTGTGTGTGGAGACAATTTGCCTCATTCACAATGTGACAGAAGTTAACGATGCACTGTTAGGTGCGATAGCATGCAACAGCATGCAACAATGCGGAACATTATTCTTGACCGTGCGTAATGGTTCCTGATAATTCGTCAACAACACGTGCCATTAATGGTAACGTGTAGTAACAGGTTGCAGCAGTTCCAGAGGACACCTGACGCCTCTGCCCTGAATCATCACATTCGTGATCACCGGCCAAGAATGTGTACTTCGTGGCATTCATGACTTGTCGTTATGTGTAAATGCAGCATTAATTTGTAAAAATGGGTAAAAGCCCAAAAGGTGCCTGAACGTTCCATTTCCACTGTACATTTGTCTTGATAAACTACACTATCATCAGCATAGAATAGTCTTCTAAAGTCATCATACTACCAGTTGAAAGCCGTAACTTGTGATTTTACCATACATACATTTTCTGTACTCTTTTATTCCAAACTAGGGTCACAGGGAGGCTGGAGCCTATCCCAGTGGCTGGGGGGGTACACATGAGTCTGGGTGGTACAATACACTAGCTCTGTAAAACACATATCACGATACGCCTATTGCAATTTGATACATATGATGATACATAATTACTTCAATATTCACACTAATGATGTAGAAAATAATCTGTGATGGATATTTACATTGAAAGAAACATGATTCCGAACTATAAATTGTAGTCCCTGTTGTTATCAGTTTCCTAATTGTATATTTAATTAATCATTTCATTACAAAAAATACGATTCAATCCAGGCTCCACGATACAGTTATGATACGCAATGTGTCGGCTAATCCCTAAACCTCAGACAGGCCGTCAATCTATCGCAGGACTGACACAGACACACAAACACATTCACACTCTCACTCACACCTGCAGTCAGTTTAGAGTCACCACTTCACAATTCACCAATGATTCAAAATTTTCTGTCTTTTTGCTTTAGGGCCCAGACAGGACGACAGTCCTTTGAGTCCGATGAGCTTCCAGGTGCACTCGCCGTACCCTGCCCTGCAGACTCAGGTGAGTTTCACACAGACGTACAGGTTGGATGAACAAACGTTGTATGAATGGATGAACCGAGCAACGACACACCACGAACACAGACACATTTTAAAACGTGGAATGCTTTAATTCTGCTCTGGAGCTGAATAAGTGACTTGGAAAAAAAAAAGAACCTTCACGGGCTTTATGCCACAACAACTTAAAATTCTTTCTGCTCAATTCAAATTCACAGCTTTTTTCCATTAATTTTTTGACTTGTTAAAATGCCAGCAGGGATCACAACATCTACGAAAGCCAATTTCTATTTTTTAAATAAGCATCTTTTATTTAAAAAAAAAAAAAAAAATTGACTGGCGACATTTGTTGACTCTTTGCAGATGCCTCAGTACCTCTCAACCCCTGAATGCGGCTGGAGAGACTATTTCCAGGATCAGGCGTCTTTGCCCGAGCTGCCGTTCCCTCAGTATCCGACACGCAGTTTGCCGTGGCAGGGCCCGCCCATGGAGAACGGTACAGTGGAACCCCCCCCCATTCGTCACTGAGCCAAGAAGCCCGTCAGCATGAGAGTCAACCACTACACCTTTCATTGTTTCGTGGCTTCACGCTTTATATTTGGACCAGACAGCAGAATTTTGATTTTAATTATGAAGAAACAAATGATTTATGCAACACCAGTTACCGTTATATGACACCTAAATAGATCTTTAACTAATTGGTGGATTGCATGTCAGGTGACATTCATTATTTATGCAATTCTATGGGTGACATCACTAGCATTTGTGCATTTTTTTGTCCTATCTGTGCATTTTTCACCCCTCCATTTTGCACTATTGCACATCTCCATTAGCTTCTCACAAAAAATGCATTCATGATACAAGGAAGTGAAATCTAGTAGCCATAGTGTTCTCAGGGACATCTTTAGCAGCTCTTGAAACACTGTCAGATAAAGGAATGGACAAGTTGTTATTGTGATTTTTCAATGGGGTCAAGAAAGTAGACGTGTTTACACACACACCCTTAAAATCCTCAGGCTCTGGCTTTGTTCAGCGGCATGGCGGTCAAGCTGGCATGTCCCGCTGCTCTCCGATTCCTGCCCTGAGAAAAAATAACACCTCTATTTTTAAGTAAAATAGCACACATCTAATTAAGTGTCATATAAAACAAATAATGAATAGTCTCCATTCATGCAATGGTAAGAATATTTGAGATTGTTGTGTAATATGTAAATATTCTTGCCATTGCAGTCTTAAACACTCATTATTTAGATGCACTCTGATTAAGCAGTTAAATATAATTAGGTTGTGTGACTGAATAATTTAAACTGCATTTGGGGAATTTAAATGACAAAAATAACATTTAATACAAATTACCAATAATTGATTGAAACTGGGAGGTTGGCTGATAAAATGTGACATTTTCCACCTTTATTAATGAGGAACAATTATTTGCTTTTCAAAATTGTTGAACTTTTTCACCAATTTAGATTTCATCTTGTCTCAGTTGTTCACTCAATTCAAAAGTGTCACCATTTTTTTTTTACGAAGCTAAAGTCAATGAAAAGCAGGACTTCTACAGTTTTTCAGGGTAGTTCCTGTTCCTAATGTGAAACATGATCAAGAACATCCAGTATTGTTACTTTTGTGACATTAAATTAACAAAGAATGAAAGAACAACAAAGTAATTAAAATTAATGACCTGTATCAAATGTTTTTTTCAAACAGATGTTGGTTTAGGATTAATCAAAAACTACACTTACTTACCGACACTGCCCATAAAATTTGCGAAAACTAAAACATCAACAAAAAAGTTTTCTCAAATTATTATTATTTTAAACGGTGTAATTGTCTGATTTCATAAAACCCACTGAAAATGTCCAGCCTGCCATAAAATGGGTGTCTTTACATTTTTGGTGAGATTTATGTACGACAATTAGTTCTTTTTGTTTTTCTTTTTTTTTTTTTAACCGTATGATGCGTTTGGTCACTTTAGGTATCCACTCTAGCAAAAATGTTAGGATGGTGTGAATGAAATGTTTTTTCTTCCATGAAAGATACCTTTAGCAGCAGAACGCTATTAGCACTAAACGCACAATACGTGAATATTTGGTTTCACTTTGTAATTATTAGAAGGGCTCCAAATTAAAAGTATTTAATCTTGGTTTATAATTTGCATTAATTCGGAGCAGTCAAGTGAGGATCTTGTCTTCTCGTGTTGATCTTGACTTATCCTTTGTGTGTGTGTGTGTGTGTGTGTAGGGTACCAGATCAAAGCTTCGATTTACTCGTACGCACCTGCTGACTGCCAGCATTCATCTTTCACATTCGACACCAGCATGAGATCTGCAGAAGCCCTCTCAGGTACGCGCGCTCGCCAGCACTTTCATTAGAGGGGGCGGGGCTAAAGATCAGACGTGACAACACTAACAGCGTTAATTATGACTGGGAACTTAACATATTAAAATAAAGCCCAAAACTGTAAATACAAGCAAATACACCTTTAAGTAAACTGAGAATACCTGTAAAGCCCCGTTTACACATAGATGGTAAACTCTCCCGGAAGTGTCCCGGCAGAGATTTTGCCCCCTCGGGAAATTTTAGGGATTGAACGCCGAAGTTAACGCCGGCGCATGGGGGCGTGGTTTGGTTCCAGCTTCACCGGAAATCGTCGAAAAAATTATTCAACATGTCGAATAATTTCGGGAGCGCTCCCGGAGAAGTGGCCTGACGACGGAGACAACGCAAACAACGGCGTTTGATACTTTTTAATCGCCGTGTTATCCCGCCCCTTCCTGTAGTGCCGCAGTTTACACCGCCGTAATTGGCGGCCGGCGTTGTATCCCTAACCAACGGCGTGTAAAACGGCGATAGAGCCCACATCGGCGTCCTCAAAGGCGTTTTAACCGGCGACAGAGGCAAACAAAACGGTGGCGCTAGCGGACCTCCCAGTTAACGGCGTTCCAAACAGCCGATAGGCGGCGGTCAATATAAAAACGCTATTGCGCTGCATGCAGGTCCCTCACTCGTGGCCAGCTCCAGATATTTTTGCAGAGAAGCTCCAGTATACCTCCTAAAATAAAATTGGCAGCGGCAAGGACTTACCAAGGTCTGGTTCAGGGGTAGCCCTGTGGTGGAAACGAGCAACACGTTGAGGAGGGGAAAAAGAGAGAAAAGGGTGAGAGATGATCTCCCTGTCACTCCCTCCCGCTGCACTGACAGCTGCTTCAGCCTATTATACTCTGGGGGCGGTGCCTATAAGCAAAAGTTCCTGGAGTAATGCAGGATTTGCCTGGATAAATCCAGCGGTACACAGGGCATTATCGGCGGCAGCAGAACACAGCCGTTCTCACGCGCGTCTTAACCTGCGATTGTAAAGGATAGAACTGAGTATTAACCCCCGTTGCCTGATGTGTGCCGGATGGTACGGCGTCAAAACTCTGCTTTATTCAGCGGATTTAGCGGCATTTTATCCGCGTATTTGCGGCTATTACGGTGCTCAAAATGCCGGCGAAATGCTCCACCCCTTTCCACCGCGAAAACAGCCGGAACTACCGCGAACTTCGGTCTACGTACTACCCGCGGACAAAACCGTGTAACCTGGGCTTAATGCATGAATGAATGAAATAATTAATTTATTGTGAAATAGACTAAGAATTAAAAGATTTTAATGAGATCAAACAGTTCTAAACATTTGGCTTCATATAAAGTTTGAGTCCCATCTTTTGTCAAAAACAAAATAAAAAAGAAAAATAAAGAAAACTGGACACCAAATTTAATGTCTTGGAAACATTCCAGAACAATTACTTCAGAAGTCTTAAAATGCCATCATTCAGTGGATTATTTAAGCAGTTATAACAACTCAACAATTCAAAAAGTGCTAAAAAACTAATAATACCGACATCGGCCAACAATATTTACAGTCTTATTAAAACAGAGAATCTGAAGTGGTAGAAGTGTGTCGTGGCAAATTACATTCAGTGATTAAAGGTGAAATCTTGATGCTAAGAGCTGTGACGTCGCACACGAATACACAAAGACCCTTTGTGACATCATTCACGTGTTCACTGACCTGTGCGTCGGCCCTGGTCTCCTTCCAGATTTCCGCATGCATGTATCCGTGTATTTCCGGGACTCTCTGGTGCGCGAGGTGACCACGTCCAGCCCAGAGGGATGTCACATCACTCCGTGCTCCCCAGAGGAGAAGCACTATCTGCCCCCTGGCGGTCCCGAGCTGGTGCCTCTGCCACTGGAGGCAGTCACGGCCCAGAGGAGGGTGGAGGATTGCTCGCCCAGTTCGCCATCCTCCCTGGAGAGGGGCGTGCTCCTGTGGATGGCGCCTGACGGACTCTACGCCCGGAGGCTGTGTCACAGCAGAGTGTACTGGCAGGGAGGACTGTTGCCGTATGGAGACAAACCCAATAAGCTGGAGAGAGAGGTCACCTGTAAAGTCCTCCACACGCAGGATTACCTCACAGGTGAGACTCAAACCAACAACTCCTTCTCGGAAAATAAAGAACCCAATACCAGTATTGTAGCCAAAGCTCAAACCTTCAAAGCCAAGATAAAGAACAGTAAATGGATAATACAAAGACAAAAGAGACAAAAAAGACTGACGTATATATCAAAAACACAGTATATCACGAAAATTACTTCAACGACAGTTGTTTCCAGTAAAAGTAGTATTCTGTGTTGTACCTGAACTGTTTTCTTGAGATGACCAAAGTGTTGAACCATTAAGGCCAAACATCAAGACACTACATCACTTTTGTTAAACTGACAGGAAGATCACCCAAGGGAGTTTTCCTGACCACTGTTGCCTACGTGCTTGCTCTGGGGGTTGCTAAGGTTAGACCTTACCCTTGCGAAGCTCTTTGGGGTGATTTATGTTGTGATTTGGCACGATATAAATAGTTTGAATGTCATTAAAGTTAGTTGGTGATGGTGTCATTAATGAAACCACAGGAGAAGGGAATACTTCCCAGCAAATAATCTGTATTCCCAAGTATTAACACAAATACGGATAACATACGCATCAAACACGTCATTTACACAAACAAGTGCAAACAACAACAGGCGGAAATTCAGCATCAACAACGTACCCAACAATAACTCCAATTTAAGTGGAAGAAAAGAAAGACTGAGTCCATGTTGTCAGTGTTGTTGGGTGCCGTCTCCCACACCAAGGCAAAGAATAACACAACACACTTTGCCACAATCTTTACCACTAGCCTCAGTCATCCAGCCTCCTACGTGAGGTTATATGTCCGAGTCCTGTGTTGGGGGAAGTCCCACAGACTAGGAGCTGCTCCTCCGCTAAGTGCAGCAGATGGCAAGTTTCTAGTCAATGTCAAGCTTGAAGCGATAAAGCCAGCTAGGTCGTACATAATTTCAGTTATGTATGCTGTGAACTCTGACGTCCCCCTAGTGTTGTGGGTCCTAAAGTGGTTTGGTATCATGACTGGATCTCCAGATTTTGTCTGTTTCAATCCTCCTTTCTTTGACTAACCCAATGCAAGCAGAGGAAAGGTTAGTTTGGTAGAACACACTTTGGACGTGTCAGCGAAGTGTGTCTGTTGTGCAGGTAGGAGGTATCCAAGTTTACTCTAGAACAGTGAGACTTCTTGATTAGTCCTCAAGACATTTCACAACCGGCCAAGTAACTCCTTTAGTTTTTATAAGTAAGATCTTCTTTATATTAGTATGTTATTTGATTTTCTATTTTCTGTTTCTTCAGCATTGTAAAACTTTGCAAAACATTGTAATTGTTAGCATGGCCGAAGGAGAGGGTCACCCTTTGAGTCTGATCTGCTTGAGGTTTCTTCCTCAATATCATCAGAGGGAGTTTTTCCTTACCACTGTCGCCTGTGTGCTTTAGGGGTAAAGTTGGACCTTATTTGTGTGAAGCACCTTAAGGCAACTTTGTTGTGATTTGGTGCTATATAAATTAAATATCTGAACTGAATGATCCCCAATCTACATTCTGTGAGGAAGAGGGACTCTACAGTCAATGAAACAAGGGTAATCCATTACACCAAAGAGAATATTAAGACAACATGAATTTTACTGTTTTGAATATGAGTGTTTTAACATTATTGGCTAATTTTATTATGACTTGCTGGATTTCAAAACAAAAATCAAAGGATTACCATGTTAACCACATTTTATCTATATTCAGATTATTTCCACACACACTGAACTACACTATACCCCCCCCCCCCCGTAATTTTTGTGATTACCTTCAAAGATTGAGTCAACCAGAATTTCACATTAAGATGATCACATGATTTCTACACAGCCACCTCATTCCCGCCCACATGCCTGATACACAGCATGACTATCACTTTCCAGTAACAACAAATAAAAGGTCACATCACTTCAAATGGAAATCTCCTCAAATCATTTGAATTTGTTATTTTTGTGTTTTTTGTGATCAGAAATCCAGAGTTACGGACGGCCGCTACCTCGCTTTCAGGTCCTGCTGAGTTTCGGAGACGAGTGTTTGGACCCGCAGAGACAAAGGAGGATGCTCACTGTCCAGGTGATAATGAACTTTAAAGACTTTAAACTTTAAGGACCACAGCAACAGTGGCTGAAGTCATTCTGCTCTCTTTGTGTGCCTTCATGTGGTTTACGCTATGGCCATATTAGCTACGAGCAACCGCAAAGGAATGCTTTGCCCTTCATTTTCAATCTGACTGGCTGTTTAGTGAATGCTGAGCGACGTGACACGGCAACCGTCAACCCGAGTGAATACGCAATGGGATGTCAGCTGGTTGTTCGCTCAAACAAAACAATCCAATATGTCGGAATACGCTCCAAAACAGCTGTATTTTTTAATAAATCAGTATTTTTAACATTTTATCTCATATATTTTGTCAAAGTTAGCAAGAAATAAATACTTCAAAATCTAAAAACGCTGGTTTTGTAACCAGAAAAAACAGCTGAAGTGATTTACAAGACATCTTATGGAGATGTTGGCGTGCACACCCTGGGAACGCCCATCAAGCAACAAAGCAATTTTTTATTTATTTATTTTTTACAATAGTGAAGAAGGTAGTTTGTCCCTGAAAGCAAGAACTTCTGTATTTTCCAGAGTATAGGTCTTGCAACATACTCTAGTGTGACTTATATGTAAAAAAAATAAATAAATAAATAAAAAAGACAGTAAACACACAATGCACTCGCCTTTATCTTTCCGCCCATCTGACCACGACATCTGTCCAAATGGGCCAAAACGCATCTCATCCATTCTCCAGTCCATGTGCGTTGGTATATTGTCATTGTTTTTAGTACATGATGAACCATAGCGTTTCTTGTAAAACATGTTATAAAAAAAGAAAAAAAAACTGGTGTGAGAGACACACATCATCATTTCCGGCCGCTTATCCGGGTCTGGTGGCAGCAGAGCCAGCAGCTCATCAAACACTTCCCTAGCTTCAGCCAAGTCCTTCGCAGAGGATCCCACGGTGTTCGCAAGCCAGCTGGGAAATATAATCTCTCCAGCGTGTTCCTGGGTCTTATATCTATCTATCTATTAATCTCCATGAAGCATTTTTGGACAGTTGTGACTTATACTCGGGTGCAACCTGGATCCTACAAAATACAATAATCTGTTGTGTTTAAATAATTTATTTACTTTTATTCTTTTCGTGCACAGCTGATATTTTTTTGTAAGCTTTTCACAGCAGCTGATTTTGTTGGAATGTTTACGGTTGAAGGTACCGCACCCCCATGGTTCAGTTTCCCAGTACCAGAGCCATTCTTGCAACCACGACTCTCACCATATTTGATCACTGCAACACACCAAACTTGTGGCAGATCCACGTGCTTTACAATTTTTCTTATGGCCTTATTCCACAGAGCACTGTTCCTTCCCGTTTAATGCTGAACAGCAAATCAGGGTGCGTTTGGAAGCATCACAGTAACTCCTTGAACCATTTTTGATGCTGATCAAACTCTGTACACACCGTAGTTACGGCCATCATTGGCACCAGTTTTGAAATCAGGGAGAAATTTTCGAGCTGTTCACAAATTACATCCTGATTCGACAAATCGACTGATTAACTGATTGCATCTGCTCAGAGTGAGGTTAATCAGTGAAATCACCTGGTGGAGCAGGTGGTTGGAAAGAAAACCTGCATCTTCTCGACTCCTTCTGGAATCAGTTTAAAACCACTGTCCTACAGCTTGATACTTGTATTATGCTCCATTGGGGTAAAAATTTGAAGCAGAAGCAGCGTTTGTTGAGGTTCTGGTCAGGGACGCACAGCTGGGTACAGCTTTACTTTCATTTTCGAGCAAGTTGCCAGGTATGCACTTTATAAGCCAGCCAGTTGCCAGGCTTGCAGCCAGGTTGATAGGAGGCATGCCGGCCATTTCATTCCATTTTTTGCATTTTTTTTCTGGATCGTGGGGGACGGTAATAGAACAGGGCCCAGTGGAATAGGGGCATTCTTATTCTGATGCTGCATCTCAGTTCAATCTCCATGCTCAGAGCGTATAAAGTAAAACCCACAGCTCCAGACACTTTAACAGTTAAAGTCGTAAAAGATCAAGTTCAGCTTCAAACACGTTTTTAATGCTTTAGAACGAGCCAGTGTGAACCATAACCCGCTAACTGGATGAGCTAGCAAACTGAAAACTTTCCCTACGTAATGAAGTTCCGTTTCAGAAACTGACTTTGTGAACCTTCATCTCTGGCAGGTGGAGCCGTTGCTCGGCAGACAGTTCCTGTACTACGCCCAGCAAACAAGCGGCCATTACTACCGTGGCTATGAGCACCCGGCAGTCACGGACCACTTAAACGTCTCTGAGGACTACCAGAAGGCCATCACAAATCACCACAGCAACAGCCTGCAGGAATGAATGCCACAGGTTCAAGGGACAGCAAAGAACTCAAATTGACCAGGAAACCCTGCAGAGCGCTGACGTCCAGGAAGGCAGAAACCAAAGAAACTCCAGTGGAGAGTGATGACGTTTATTCAGACTGTTTCTCTGCTTACTGCCATCAACAGCAAGCTATGATGTCATAGAGGCCACTGCCGGACAAAGAAGCCAACATGCTCCCTTCATGGGGTCGGTAAGGTCGACACCTTACTTGCACTGTATAAATAAATGAACTGAACCTTGAATTTGTAATATTGCAAAGTAAAGTTCAGTTATGAAAAATAAGACTAATAAGAGAGTTAAGCCAAAATGTAAGAAATCTGGAGAATTAGAAGACTTTATTAATCCCCAAGGAAACTGCCTCAGAAAATGGATGTTTCAAGGATGAAGTCATGAGTTATGACAGTGTTATTATGTAATGTACATTTTTTTTTAATATTCCTGCAATGAGTGTTAAATATCACCCTCTCTACATCAGTCTAGTAACTTCTTTAGAACAGTTTGTTGGATTTTAATCAATGTTCACAGAGTTTTATCACAACATATGAAGATATGCTTCAAGGAAAATAACTTCAGTCCAACATCTCAGAGAAGACACAATTGGACTTTTGGTTCAGTGGTGTGCGATACTACAAAATTTGGTATCAATCCAATCCCAAGTATATACAGGGTCAGTATCGCTGATACCAGCACAATACCTTCTAAAATCAGCTCATGTACTTTGATAGGGGAGAGCAGTGTGTCATGACTTACGAGGTGAACACATCATCAATATGCTCAATCCGAAAACATTTTCATGACTATTAAATGATTGTGATTTTTGCTTTCTACTGCAGATAAAAATTCTTATTTTTTATTACTATTATGGACACGATTTTCAACCATGAAATATGCATAATATTACACAAGAATTATTTAATTTTTTTTTTCAAGATAGAGATTTTTGTTCAGAAACAATATTACAAAATGTCTCCCAAACAAAATACAGCCGAGCCAAGGAGGAGGAGCTAAGTGTACATACAAGACAGGAAAGGAGTGGTGTTTTTGATGAAATGGGAGCAATGTACTTAGTGTAGGGGAAAGAAACTGAAAAGTAAAGTATCGAACACATCAGGATAGTATCGATGTGATACCAGTATCAATCTTAGTATTGATACTACAGACATTTGGATCAATCTGCATGCCCCTACTTCGGTTCGTTCCTTTTTATTTGTTGTTTTAAAGTGCATCACCCTGATCTGTGTTCCAAGTCTTCTTATTTACGGGTACGGATTGGACCATGTTTGACATTTTTGCTTTAATCTCCTGTGAGGGATGGAGTAGAAACCTAACTTCATTGCGTCTGCTTGTTGGTTTGTTCCCTTAGTCCTCCCTGGCAGGTCCTTTAGTAAATTTAGGTCAAACTCGGTATGTGGATGAAGGGCGACCCCAGAATTAGAGTATGTAAGCGGGTTTTAGAATTGTCCAGGGGAGGTCAAATTTGCCAAAAGTCAATCACTGGATCAAGGTCAGTGGGTGGTCTTTGAGTCTTTGACTAGTTTCTATCAAACTTGCTGTGCAGATTTGGTCAACCCTGGAATTGTCCTGAAACGGTTAGTTTTGGCAAAGACCAAGACTATAGGACTCATTATCAAGGAATTTGGTTTTCCCTACAATCTGGACCAAATATGTATGTAATTGGATCTCAGAAATGCCCTGACAAGGTCAGTCAAAGGTCAATCATTTAGGTCAAGGCCAAGGTCTCTGTAGGTCAAATTTCAGACTTGTACAAGGTGCTAAATTGTGTTGTTTTCCTGTAAATTCTATCCTAATCAAGGTCAACACATCCTTACTGATGCTATACATACCTTAATTATCCATCATAGGCCTTAGCATAGTCATAGTTATCGCAACAGCATCAGATCCACAAATCTATTCCATAGTAAATAGAACTGCCACAAATCCTAGAATTTATCAGTGATCCTGTGATGTTATGTGCACATTTTCCCCCCTCTCAGGGACTTACTGTTATGTTTGAAGTTTGTGTTTTTGTTTAAGATGACTGAAAATAATTTGAATCCTGTTTCGGCCCAACCAATATGGATTTTTTTTGGGGGAGCCGATATTGATTGATATCAGGGAATAAAACTTTTAATACTGGCATATCTGCCAATATATACCTTAACATGGCAATAATACCTAACATTTAATTCATTATACAGTTTAAAAATTCACTTTGTTTCAATTATAACCAACAACCAACCAACATTCTCCACGCTGCTTTCCCTCAGACTACCAGTTACCGTGTCTCATCAATCAGCATTTACATAAAATAGACTGACAACTGGTCATATTCCCTTTGTCTCTTACAGCTAATGTCACCAAGGGGTGACTGGGTCCCAGCCATGCTTCACAGTACTGTAATGACACCATGACAACATTTCCAACAGCCAAATTGTTTGTCTGCATTGTTTATTTGGTAAAAGCTTTCAAATCTGCAAACGTAACACCAATATGTTCGTGAAAGGTTCAAATCGGTCAATATATCAGTTGGGCTCCACTCCTGGTGATTTGTTAAAGCCGATCGTAGAAAAGCAGACGTGACTTCATTAATGCGTTCGACAACATGAACGCAGCTTTGGTGACATTTTCCAGAGCAGAACTGATCACAGAGTCAATGCATTTTAAGAAATAAATCAAATAATAATAAAATTTCACAAACGCATTTCAGCTTTCTGGCCTGCAAAAAAAACACAGGGCGGGACTTAGCTTCTTCATGAATTTTCAGGGAATCAAACATTTTCATACAGACTATGCAAACTAAACTGACAGCTGATGTGATTGTACTATATTAAAAAAAGAATTTTATTTGTAAAAAAAAAAAAAAGTCTTTTTTCTCTTTGTGCATAATTTTCTGTTGCTAGGTGACACTATCAGCTTTGTTTACTAAATTATATGAATGTGCAGCAAGTTGTCTGAGAAATTAAATGAAAACATCCAGATCTGAGAATGAGCATTTTTTTTAAAGCTTTTGTTACCATAAAAAGCACATTTCTGTTCTGTGCAACAAATAAACGGCTACAGTGTGTGAAGAATGTTGACCTCCGTTCATGACTCTCTCTCTCTCTGTGTGTGTGTGTGTGTGTGTGTGTGCGCGCGCGCGCGCGCAGGAAGTGTGGTTTTTGCAGTCGGATGAGGCTGGTTAATCAAACATTTAGCTATCATAAACAAAGTGATGACATCACGATGACAGCGAGAGGAAGTCGACTGCGTTTTCCGTGCTGTTCTGGGGAAACGCCTTCCCAGCATAGACTCGCAGATTAGTCTTGTTTCCACTTCCATGGAAAACAATCACGAAAACCCACATAAACATCTGCCTCAAATGACAAGAATGAAGACAATTTCATCACCATGATTAAATTATTAAAAAAAAAAAAAGATGGAACAATTTACTCAGAAAGCCACCACCTGATGACACATGGATCACTTACATCAACGTGTCTATGAGTGTTAAGTGGTAAAGATTTATTTGGAAACCTCAGAATAGTTTAAAACTAATTTCCATTAAGGACAAAATGTTTAAAACCCAACGATACCAACAGCTTGAATCAAGAAACACGTTTTAAGGAGTTCTGTGGCTCCTTCGCTCGCCTCTTTACACTGGATGGTCAGCGGTCAGTTGCTATGGTTACTGATGCTGGTGAGGACCAAACAGAACTGACAAATCCTGTGTGTTGACAAATTGTTGCCGTCACATTAAACGTTTTCACAGTCTGGTCTATTCCACATGACAACGTCAGAATTATTTGAGCTCGCTGTCACTCAGTATCCAACCCCTCGTCCACGTCGTGACACCTGGGTAATGAATCAAGTAGAAGATTGTCTGCTGGGGTGAAATGGGACCTTGTGCGCCCTGTGGCCGCTATGGTGGCCATGAATGCCCAACAGGAACCCTGAACATGAGACAGCTAAAGGGGTTCTGGTGGATCAGGCGGAGGAGGTGATGGCTTGTCACCCAGTGGCTGTGAAGGTGGATTAAGGCTGCAGTAGCTCCTCAGACCTCAATTATCTGGGATTTTCCAGCCATCAGAACCAGGTTAAGGATCTGTCAAGTATTTGTGTGCTTGACCCTGGTGCAGTGCTGTTTAGATTGTCAACTGAAGTGTGAAGTTTTCTGGCATGAAAACAGATGTAGTCCTAGTGGATCATCTCAGAAATCGCTCAGTATTTCTGCTGAGTGAAATTTTCACGTTATTTAATTTTGTATGTTAGTACTACTGGCAGCTACACGCAATTGCTGAGGAAATAAACCCGTCATAATATTTAATACCCACATCCAAGTGAACAATTATGAAAACCACCGCCCAGTCCCCCAAAATATGATTTAATAAGACACCCAAACCTAGGTTAGCCTATTAGTAGTTAGTTTGGTAACTTTGAGATGGGGCGTGTTCACCCACACTCCACCTCTTTACCCATTTATGGGTTGGCCTTGACGTAGGCGGAGTACACACTGTCAACACGGCAATTTTTAAGCTTTGAAACAGCTCCTAAACTTAAACTGGACTTTGTGACTGTTATAGAGCAGGTAGCTCAGTGGTTAAGGAGGTGGCCCACCAATATGTAGAACTGCATCTGAATCCTGCTCATGCTACCTGCGGCACTGGCTGAGGAAGTAACCTACATCAGACCGGTGTCCCACCCAGGGGAGAGTCATAGACTGTGTCCCAGTTCTGGGTCTGCACCCTTGTAAGGTCTGTGATCCAAAAAAAACTCTTCAGGTTTTAGCCCTTCAGCAGAGGCCTGAACAAACCCTTCTGAAATAAGTCTCGCCCACAGAGCATTTTGCTGTTGCATCATTACCTTTCCCTGCCCCTGCCTCCCATCACCTGGCAACCATGACAGCTGCATGCACCAAGCTAGCCTAGTAGGCGTAACCCGTAGTTTAGTAATCATTTTTCAGTATTTATTTATGGTTTACTTAAAAATATTACTTATTTGTAATAATACACGCGGAGACATCACAGGCAGTCTCTGGAATGGGACAACCTAATCACGCCACTTGTAATGTAAACAGACAACTGTTAGCGCCTTCAGCATGTGCAGGGTTCCGCTGAACTGCACTGCTGAGACTCTACTTTGATGCTACGGAATCTGGAGATAAGCATGGGCACCAGCAGGTTCTCTCGGGTCTATACAGTGTAGGACCTATTTTTATTTCTGTGATTTTAGCATATTTTTTACTCATCTGCTGTGATATTTTTTTATTCCAACCACAGACTTCAAAACACGTGCTGCAGTGAAGGTGAGCGTTCACAGACGTCATTCTCCTTGATGTGTCAACTTTCTCCATCCTTCATTTACCCACATGTTGTGACAAAACCTGCCTCAGCTGCAGATAAAGATTTTTTTTTTTTGTCAGGCTTACCTTTTCACCTGAATGGAACAAACCACCCTCCCCGTTGTGTTACTGTAAAGAGACAGCTGGTGCAGAGCAGATGATGCTTTGGGTTTATTTTGTGAATGAATCCGTGGGAGGACGAGGAGCTAAGTTTAGACCACAGAAGAATAAAAACAACTCCAGTCAAGCTGACTTGGTCTTCCCCTACACCGGGAACGGAAGAACATCTGAGGTGCAGAAAACCCAGACAAGACCACACAGCTAAAGCCCAACACTGTGAAAGAATCAGCTGAAGATTGAGTCCCGTCCATGCTGTCCTCAGATCATCCTGACAGCCATGTGACCTGTGGGTGTGTCGCTGTCTGGCTGCTCTGCCACCACAACTGTGCGCTTGCCCGCTTCATGTGTGTACCTGCGACCACGCATCACGCTTTAAATGATCCGAACAGAACCCGGACTAACAGCCCAGTGTTAGCGGGTCCCCGCCCTCGGCTCACGCCCTGTCCTGACTCTATGAAGTGGTAAACGGCAGCTTCAGATATGAATGACTGAATCTGCTGAGGTGAAGAACAGCACGCACACACACATCTGAAAACGTACAAAAAAAACCCACAGCAGTGCAATATCTATCATCTACAGCAACCAGCACCGTAGAGATTCTTTAAATCATATTTTCAGACTTCATTTGATTCTCTGTGCAGCTGTAAGTAGACGGTTTGACTCTAATCACGTGCAGCAAAAACAACACAATAGTTTTTCATGTGTAAGAATCACAATGTTACTGCAATATCACAGCAGGTAGGCAATGCTGACGCTGCAGCTGTGTAAGAGTACTTGCTACTGTGATGTCAACAGCCAACCGAGAGGACCAACCGCCGCCAACTGAGGGGACCAGCTATGACCAACTGACCACACCTACAGCTACCACATGACATACCAGTTACGATCAACTGATTATACTAACTATGAACTGACAGTACCAACTGCTAAATATACCATTTTTGAACTTTCCAAAAATCTTTGAAAACTCTGCAAATGTTGTGACATTGCAATATACCAGACAATTACCTGAAACGTACAACTTATTATTTATGGTTTCTACACCACAAATAACTAGGAAGTGGGTTTTTGCTGCACGGGTGCATGCCATGACATCATCCTGCTTTTGAAAGAAAATTAAACTTAAAATACTGGAATGCCACAGTCCAATCTGACAACAATTCCACATGCAACTGGTCAAGTTATTCTACACCACCACTTGAAGTTCTTTACTTTTTAAAGAAAAGATGACGACTGCAGAATGTGATGTGACACAGTTAACACCCTACCTTTTGTAAAATAAACAGCTATTTTTTTTTGTGCTGATTGTATATTCCACTTAAATATTAAATACCAGATCATTTCAGTTTGTCATCTGTTTGCATTCTGTAGCCTTTCGAGTAAACACACGATTGAGGGTCTAAAGCAGCCTTCTGGACACTAAACCATCCTTGTATAAACCAGACCAAACCTGCTAAACCTAACAAAACAGCTAAAGTCCAACACTTTTAAAGTCATCAGTCTTATTTTATTTATGTGAAATGTGACAGTAAAAACAGTCACAGAAACTTGAAATGTGCAACAAATTCACACGATGATGAAAACAGAAACATGACTGTTTTGATTTTTCTGACTAGGCACAGCAGACACCGGTCAACACTGAGCAAGAACGTTCCCCAAAACTAGCAGGTTAGCCTTCTGCACACTGTCTAACCTGATGAGCGTGTGTGTGTGATTAGCATAACCACCAAGACTCCACCAATCAGGGACTGTCCTCCACAGTAAAACTGAGATCCACTCATTTAGCATTGACAAGATTAGATTGAGAGACATTTGTGTGCAATCTGAAGGAGCAGAAGATGAAAAAGTGAAGCCTGGAGAGCTGAAGTTACTGATATGACTTGATGGTACATTACAGCGGTGCACGCGGCGGATGAAGACGCGTCCGTTACTTTATCTCTTCACAGGCTGGACGTTGCAGGGCTGGAAGCAGGTCAGCTGCAGCTGCATGCTGCTTTTAAAATTGTTCAGAAGATCCTCCAATAACCTGGTCAGGAGGGAAACTATATATTAATAAATAAAACTGTCAAATATGTTGTAAAACCTTTGCCAGTTATAACTGAACACAACCCAAATATAACCAAACTCGATAAGAAATTAGCAACATAAGGGCCCTATCTTAATCAGTGTAACGTTCATTTTTCAATATGAAACCAAAAATTAAAAAACAAATAAGATGTTTTTAACATTCATTTTCAAAACATAAGCAAAAAACGAAAGCACACACACACACACACCCACACCCACACACACACACACCCAAACCAAAACAATGAATAACGACTCATTTCCTGATGTTTTTGCTCAAATCAAAAATGAAAAATGTAACAAGCACTTGTATCCCAGTTTGGTCTTTTCATTTAATCCAAGCAGTGTGACCCAGAAGTGGCTGTACCAGTGAGAGGTGTAATTTATTCATTTATTTTTTTTGTATTGCTGGTGACATCAAAAATGAAACTGCAAAGCAAAACAGGTTTAAAGCTGAAATTAGCCCGTCTGGAATTGGTTTTAACAGCTTCTCTCCTTATGATCCAGGATTAAATATATGTGGATTACAATCTCTAATCTGGGTAAACTTACTTCTTATCAGCGCTGCTGTGTAACTGAGGAAGCGCGTCCAAAGCCTGCTTGAAGCTGGTGCTAGAATAGGACAAAGCACATGTGGTTATTGTCACTGGAAACCAGGAAACAGCTCAAGACAAATCCGTGCACGCAGCTGTACCCAGTGCACGCACACAGCAGAAGCAGATTACTTTCACTTCCTTTCCAAAGCCCACTGTGTGACATAAATAGGGAGTGTAGTGAGGGATGTGCAACTGCTAAGATTTATGTGTGTGTGACACTCGGGACCATAAATCAGTGGATATGTGCGGATTCCTGCACGCGCTGACATGTGAATGTGCCTCCGACTCACTTGCTTTCAGCAGTTAGGTAGGCGGCTATGGTGTCTCTCAGAGCGCAGAGTTCAAAACGGGCCTGAGGATGATGATGCAGGGTGAGGGGTGGTGGGGGTAAGAAGGAAGAGGAGCTTGAGTTGAAACACCGTTATCGGAAACAACGTGAAAATCACCGTTGTGCTCGGGGTCAAGTTGCTGAAAAAAATTTGTGTGTACCTGTAGTGCTCCATTTTTGCTGAAGGACGACACACACTGCATGAGACGACACATCTCGTCTGCAACCACTTCAATGATTTTGGACAACACCCGGGGTACTAGAGCCTTGGAGACGGTGAACACCTGAGACAGATTTAGAGGGAACATTGGTACCAAATGGCTCAGGCACATGAGGAAAAGCCTAAAATGTGTTATAAGTACAAGGTTTGCCTCAAGGACAAGTGCAGACAGGCCGCCTGTACCTCAGCGTGAACGGTGATGATGTTGACCAGAGCTTCCTTTATGTAGTTCCTCACACCTGGAGGTGTAGAAAGGCTAAATATTAAAAAGCCGACTCACTACAACTCTTAAGGAGTTCCAGGATCTGTTCTACAGGTCAAAACATGCAGGTCAGGTAACCCCCAGAAGCAGGGCTGGTGCCCCTTGCCTTAGTTCACCATCCTGATCCTTCTCTGTGCAAGTAAATCCCTGCTGGCATGTTCATAGACATGAATCCCAGAAGGTCACAGTCTACAACTGTTGACAATCTGCCACGTAACATCATGTATCAGACTTGTACTATGTACAACTGTAGCACATGCACATTGTCTACTTTAGCACAAATCTGGTGATTCCAGAAGACCTCACTGTGATGCCACAACATGTATGACATAGTTATGGGCTCCGTGGAAAGGATTACATCAAAGATTGGGACAGAAAAATCCTGCCATGGCTAAAACATGACCACAGTACAATGACGGCACATCACCCTCCTAGACCCTCAAAGGTTCTCAGACAATGTTTCTTCAAACTGTGACCTGGCAGGATGCATGTCTGGGAAGATGTGAACAATGATTACTGTATTTTCCAGATTGTAAGTCACACCAGAGTATCAGTTTTACTTTTCTCTCCGGTATGATGTGGAATACACTTTTTTTTTTACAGTGTTTCCATGGGTGCAAGTTGAACAACGAGCAGGAAATCAATAGAACATGTGCACGCCACAGCATGTGCTCTTACTTGTTAAAAGAAAATTACAAAAATAAAAACAGACAATTTAATGTGTATTCATTCATTCATTTTTTATTCTCGCTTACCCCAATGAAGGGTTATGGGGGCTGGTGCCTATCCCAGCAGTCATAGGGTGTGAGGCAGGGTAAATAAATGTGTAGTGAACAAAACAATTGGATCATTATTTGACGCGGACTGGACAAAAGGAACAGCCAAACGGAAACAAGTACAGTGGATTTATGCAGGAAGGCCTCAGCCGGTGGTGTGTACCAAAAGGACTTTTAAATTCCAAATATAAGCAATATTTGACACAGATGAACATGAATTGCAGTCCTACAGTGTTGTAAACAGTACAATAAAAATGCAAGTAGATATAATCAGGTTTTTTAATTTGTGATTTTTGTGCATTGTCATAGTGTACTTTTATTATTGGTATTCATTATTTAATTACTGGCGTTTATAGTGCGATGTTTTCTGGGAAAGCCCCATACAAATAGTTAATAATATTACTATTACAGTAAAACTCACCAAAACTGTCAGCGTATAAATTGGATACTCACTCAAAAGCAAAAGTCCCAGTGCTTTTGTATGGTTTTCTATCTAATTAACACGGTATATAATGGATTTTTGCTCACATCAGACAAAATATCCCATCGCAATGCTTTTACATTAAAAACACCTCGCATGTACCAGACAAAGCAGTCTGGATGTGCCCAGTAACAGAGGTACGAAATTAAGTTCAGCAATGACACTAGCTGATTCAAGGAAAGTGGGTAGCGTATTTCCGTGATTAAAAGCCTGCGCATTAATTTTTTTTAAACAGTACTCAGACGGGCACCTAGACGAGGCAGGGTGTAATTCAAGGCTGGAGATTATTAACAAAATTCTGCTTGCTGCCTGCACTGAAATATGGTGTTAAGTTTCACACATATCCCTGGGTGTGGCAAGGCAAAGACACCCGCTTTAGATCACAGCCCTCTGCGTGGCTGTGAACCCTGTCCATAGCCTGATATGCACCTGCTAAATGACCAAGACCGCATTGCTGTGATTGGTCACTATTCCAGTTTCACAGCTTCCTCTCCCATCATATTTTAAAAGTTTTTGCAGTGCACACGCCAATTACATTTCAATCATGGTTCAAATATGTTTGGCAGAAAAGTCCATAAATATGATCAACTTTACAACACGGAGTCGAAAAACTATAAAGATGCTCAAATGACTCGCAATTCATAAAGGGAAACTAAACATACCGTAACGCTGATGTGGAGGTTGATGATTGTATAAAGAAGTGGAGCTCCTTGAGGAACAAATTATTCCAGAAAAAGCCACTGTTCCTGTGGTGAACTGCATTAAGATGCCCACCGATGGGACAGAGAACTTTTAAAGGGTCATGCGCACGTCAACGGCATTGTGTGACCACGGAGTTACAGAGCTGTAGAAGCATAAATCAGGCTTTAGGATTTTAAGGTACCACTCTGCAGTGGACTTAGAAAAAAAAAAAACAATGACTTGACTAAATGTAATGTTTTTAATGCACATAATGCCCCGCGCTTATTTAAGGCAGGCATTTATTTTTTCCAGACGAAGTTTTGACCCGGCCATTAAATGAGGCAGATTTCGATTCAAGGTCAGGTGTTTAATCAAGGAAATACATAAGTCCAATTGGTGCGGGGAATTCCCCATAAATAGTTCAGTGCCTCCTGACTGTAATTAATCCGCTACATACATATAATGGATTTTGTCCATTTTATACATATAACAGATTTTGTCCGTTTTATACATATAGCGAATTATGTCACTTTTTTACAACCCCAATTACAGTGAAGTTGGGACGTTGTGTGAAATGTAAATAAAAACAGAATAGATCCATCCATCTATTTTCTTCCACTTATCCGAGGTCAGGTTGCGGGGGCAGCAGCTCAAGCAAAGCCGCCCAGACCTCCCGATCCGCACACACCTCCCCCAGCTCCTCTGGGAGAACCCCAAGGCTTTCCCAAGCCAGCTGAGAGACGTAGTCCCTCCAGCGCATCCTGGGTCTTCCCCAGGGCCTCCTCCCAATGGGACGTGCCTGGAACACCTCTCCAGCGAGGTGTCCAGGGGGCATCTGGCAAAGATGCCCGAGCCACCTCAGCTGGCTCCTTTCGACATGGAGGAGCAGTGGCTGGACTCCAAGCTCCTCCCGAGTGACCGAGCTCCTCACCCTATCTCTATGGGAGCACCCGCCACCCTGCGGAGGAAACTCATCTCGGCCGCTTGTACTCGCAATCTTGTTCTTTCAGTCATGAGCCAATTCTCATGACCGTAGGTGAGGGTAGGAACATAGATCGATTGGTAAATCAAGAGCTTTGCCTGCCTGCTCAGCTCTCTCTTCACCACGATGGTCCAATACAGCGTCCGCATCACTGCAGACGCTGCACCGATCCGTCTGTCGATCTCACGCTCCATCCGTCCCTCACTTGTGAACAAGACCCCAAGATACTTAAACTCCTCCACTTGAGGCAATCATTGGAACAAGTTACAAACTTTTTATATGAAAAAGGTGTTGTCATCCATCAAGACACGATATCAGACTGTTATACTATTCCAACTAAAGATAGAAAAAATAAATTATCTAACATTGTTATACGATTTACAAGCAGAAAATATAAAAATGAGTTATTAAGACAGGCAAAGAATTTGAAAGGAACGAATGTCTATATAAATGAGCATCTAACAAAAAAAAAATGCAGATATTGCTAGGGAAGCAAGACTATTAAGGAAACAGAAACACATTGTTGCTACATGGGTCTGGAATTGCAGGGTGTGGATTAGAGTGAAAGAAGGAACAAACGGTATACAAATCAAAAACATGGAGGACCTTACGAAATACAGACCTGAATAGACAATAAAATATGACGTCTGTTGGTAATTGGACCAACAAAAAAAAATCTGATCAAACATGGAAACAGATGATAAAATATATGACATAGACACTAATATTGATGAAAGTATATTTGACTTAAAAACGATTGGTTGTGAGTATTATACGGTAGAACAGCTGAATAGTGAAAAAATTGCAGAAGATACCCTGTCACTCATACATATAAACATTAACATAGAAAGCTCCAG
This sequence comes from Thalassophryne amazonica, assembly GCF_902500255.1. Taxonomy (NCBI): domain Eukaryota; kingdom Metazoa; phylum Chordata; class Actinopteri; order Batrachoidiformes; family Batrachoididae; genus Thalassophryne; species Thalassophryne amazonica. The sequence continues at coordinate 7,344,487 of NC_047112.1, read as the reverse complement.
TTGCCAAAGATTAAGTGATTTTGTAAACTCAATGTATAGTTTGGGGTTATTCCCCTTGATAACACAACCAACCAGAATTACATCGCAAAGTGCAACAGTAATCGACAATATATTTACAAACAGAACAGATGAAATTATCAAGAATGGGATCTTCATGACAGATATTAGCGATCATTTACCAATTTTTTCAATATTTAAATATAAAAATAGGTACAACAAAAAAACTGTTATAAACTTTAAAAGAGATAAGTCAGTAAAAGCCTTAGAGGCATTAAAATATGACCTTAAAAATCAAAATTGGGAAGACGTTTATGTCAGTGATGTCAATGTAGCATATAACTCATTTATGAAAATATTGATGAAATCATATAATAAAAATTGTAAATTAATAGAAATTAGTAAGAAAAGAGTAAATAAACCATGGCTGACAAAGGGAATAAAAAATGCTTGTGCAAAGAAAAACTATTTATACAGGTGCTTTTTAAAATTGCAAACAAAGGAATCAGAACATAAATACAAAAAAAATAAAAATAAACTATTAACAATAAAACAAAAGGAAACAAAAAAAAAGATTATTATAGTGAACAAATAAATAAGGGTAAAGATAATATGAGGGTAACATGGGGAATTATAAAAAGTGTGACTGATAGTGATGGAGTGAAAGCAACTATTCCAAACTACTTTGTTAAGGAAAATAAAGAGATATATGACATAAAAGAAGTTGCAAATGGGTTTAATGATTATTTTTCAAATGTAGGATCAAGTCTGGTGGGAAATAAACCAATAATAGAAGATAAATTACATACACTGGTAAATACGGTCAATAGTATTTTCCTGGACAATGTGGAAAAAGATGAAATAAGAAATAATGTAAAAAACTGTGTAAGGAAAAGATCAACTGACCATGAAGATTGTGACAAGACTAGATACATTTATTGAGAAACATCATATTTTAAATAATGCTCACTACGGATTTAGAACAAAACATTCGACAGCTATGGCAATTATGGAACTACAACCCCTGGCAAAAATTATGGAATCACCGGCCTCGGAGGATGTTCATTCAGTTGTTTTGTAGAAAAAAAGCAGATCACAGACATGACACAAAACTAAAGTCATCTCAAATGGCAACTTTCTGGCTTTAAGAAACACTCTAAGAAATCAAGAAAAAAAATTGTGGCAGTCAGCAATGGTTACTTTTTTAACCAAGCAGAGGGAAAAAAATATGGACTCACTCAATTCTGAGGAATAAATTATGGAATCACCCTGTAAACTTTCATCCCCAAAACTAACACCTGCATCAAATCAGATCTGCTCGTTAGTCTGCATCTAAAAAGGAGTGATCACACCTTGGAGAGCTGTTGCACCAAGTGGACTGACATGAATCATGGCTTCAACACGAGAGATGTCAATTGAAACAAAGGAGAGGATTATCAAACTCTTAAAAGAGGGTAAATCATCACGCAATGTTGCAAAAGATGTTGGTTGTTCACAGTCAGCTGTGTCTAAACTCTGGACCAAATACAAACAACATGGGAAAGTTGTTAAAGGCAAACATACTGGTAGACCAAGGAAGACATCAAAGTGTCAAGACAGAAAACTTAAAGCAATATGTCTCAAAAATCGAAAATGCACAACAAAACAAATGAGGAATGAATGGGAGGAAACTGGAGTCAACGTCTGTGACCGAACTGTAAGAAACCGCCTAAAGGAAATGGGATTTACATACAGAAAAGCTAAATGAAAGCCATCATTAACACCTAAACAGAAAAAAAACAAGGTTACAATGGGCTAAGGAAAAGCAATCGTGGACTGTGGATGACTGGATGAAAGTCATATTCAGTGATGAATCTCGAATCTGCATTGGGCAATGTGATGATGCTGGAACTTTTGTTTGGTGCCGTTCCAATGAGATTTATAAAGATGACTGCCTGAAGAGAACATGTAAATTTCCACAGTCACTGATGATATGGGGCTGCATGTCAGGTAAAGGCACTGGGGAGATGGCTGTCATTACATCATCAATAAATGCACAAGTTTACGTTGATATTTTGGACACTTTTCTTATCCGATCAATTGAAAGGATGTTTGGGGATGATGAAATCATTTTTCAAGATGATAATGCATCTTGCAATAGAGGAAAAACTGTGAAAACATTCTTTGCAAAAAGACACATAGGGTCAATGTCATGGCCTTCAAATAGTCCGGATCTTAATCCAGTTGAAAATCTTTGGTGGAAGTTGAAGAAAATGGTCCATGACAAGGCTTCAACTTGCAAAGCTGATCTGGCAACAGCAATCAGAGAAAGTTGGAGCCAGACTGATGAAGAGTACTTTTTGTCACTCATCAAGTCCATGCCTCAGAGACTGCAAGCTGTTATAAAAGCCAGAGGTGGTGCAACAAAATACTAGTGATGTGTTGGAACGTTCTTTTGTTTTTCATGATTCCATAATTTTTTCCTCAGAATTGAGTGATTCCATATTTTTTTCCCTCTGCTTGGTCTAAAAAAGTAACCGTTACTGACTGCCACAATGTTTTTTTCCTGATTTCTTATAGTTTTTCTTAAAGGCAGAAAGTTGCCATTTGAAATTACTTTAGTTTTGTGTCATGTCTGTGATCTGCTTTTTTTCTACAAAATTAAACAACTGAATGAACATCCTCCGAGGCCGGTGATTCCATAATTATTGCCAGGGGTTGTAATAGAGAAAATATCAACAACAATAGACAATAAGGATTATTTTGTATTTTTATCGACCTGAAAAAGGCTTTTGATGTTATAGACCACTCAAGATTGCTTCACAAGTTACAACAGTATGGAATAAGAGGTGTTGCACATCAGTGGGTAAAAAGCTACTTAGAAAATAGAAAACAGTTTGTTCAGATAAATAATACCAAATCAGAATTGCGTAACATTATTTATGGAGTACCACAAGGATCGTTACTTGGACCCAAACTGTTTATATTGTATATCAATGATATTGTGAATGTATCCAATGTGCTTGGCAGCATTTTATTTGCAGATGATACAACGCTGTTTTACTCTGGATCAGATATACAGGAAGTAGAACAAGTGATAAATACAGAGTTGGAAAAAGTTAAACATTGGTTTGATATAAACAGATTGTCACTAAATATTAATAAGACAAATTTTATATTGTTTAACGATAGAGCAAAAAAAAAAAAAATGTGTCATTACAAATAGATGGAATGGATATACAAAGGGTAAAAGAAACAAAATTTTTAGGAGTCATGATTGATGAAGATTTTACATGGAAGTCACACAAATTACATAAAAGGAAAAATAGCAAAAGCCATTGTTGTTTTGCATAAAGTAAAATATTCATTAAATAGTTATGGTTTATTAACATTGTACAATTCATTGATTGTCCCATATTTAACTTATTGTGTAGAAATCTGTGGATCAACATATACAACCTATATACAACCTTTATTTATTTTGCAGAAAAGAGCTTTAAAAGTGATTAGTAACAGTGGTTTTAGAGATCCATCTAATCCATTGTTTATTAAGTATAGGGTACTTAAATTTCATGAATTAGTCGATTTGAAAATATTACAAACAATGTACCAAGTTAATACAAATACTTTACCAACAAACATTCAAAATATGTTTGAAAAAAGAGTAAGTAGTTATAAATTGAAAGGAATAGAAGTCTTTAAAAAAACAAGATTTAGAACCAAAGTAAAGGAAAGGAGTATTGCAGTAAATGGTGTCAAATTATGGAACAATCTTAATAAAGAAATTAAAGAATTAAGGTCGCTTAAATTATTTAAAAAATGTATTAAATTAGATGTATTAAGTAAGTATGAAACTATGAAATAAGTCAGTGGGCTGCAAGAAAGTAAAAAAAAAAAAAAGGTAATCTGTTAATAATGTTTGGAGTGTCTTAAGTTTAAAATGTAACCTGTCAGAGATGTAATCTATTAATTAATGGTCATAATTATGAAATGGGTCAGTGGTATGTGACAAGTTAAAGAAATGCAATCTGTTAAATAATGTTGACTATGATGCTGGATATTGAAAGATTGTATTGTTAAAAGGGGCAGAAATCATAAGACTTGTTCTTCTTTCTGCTCCTTTTCATTCTGGTGTTGTGATGCTTTGTTTCTGCTTTTCTGTTTTTTCTTTTAAATGAATGAAATAAATATTAAAGAAAGAAAGAAAGAAAGGCAAGGACACTCCACCGACCTGAAGAGGGCAAGGCACCTTTTTCCAGTCGAGAACCATGGGCTCAGATTTGGAGATGCTGATCCTTATCCCGGATGCTTCACACTCGGCTGCAAACCGCCCCAGTGCACGCTGAAGGTCCTGGTTTGACAAAGCCAACAGGACCACATCATCCACAAAAAGCAGAGATGAGATTCTGTGGTTCCCAAACCGGACCCCCTCTACACCCTGGCTGTGCCTAGAAATTCAGTCCATAAAGGTAAACAGAATTATCTCTGCTCTCTGCTTTAACCTTCAAGTCCCTACTTCACCAGACTGTGACCTCCTCAAATTATATTGGATACTGGTTCTAATGGACTACTATTGGATTAACCATGGAATTGATCAGCTGGTCTTTGAACGGTATTGACACCATCTTTTCTATAAGAAAGTTAGGACCGGGGGATCCTACCTGCCCAGGTGGAACGTATCCTGCGAGCTATGTTCTCAACTCCTGGGGGTCTTGGCGTATTGCATGCGTGGCGCCGTTCTCCGTTGAGGACGCAGAGGATTTATTCATATTTGGTCTTATGGTAGCAGGGCTGGTACTTTCTGGCTTATGTGTTGCCCTAATCTATCGGAAAATTGGCAAGACGGTGGCATCAAGAACCACGGCCCCTCGCTTGTCCTTCATGATTAATGAGGTGGGCAAGGTGTTGCATTCTCAGACTGTGATGACTCTTGAACTCAGACGCAAATTGGATGACATCTTGGAGCATGTGCATGCCTTGCAGATGAAGTTGAAGATTTCGGTGGCCAGGAAATAGTCTTAATTCATTATTGGGAATATTCTTAATTTATAATTGGGATTTGGTTGTTCAAGTGGAACTGTAAAAAGTGTTTTTCACTGCTCGAACCACAACACGGCAGGCTTGTCAAGCCTGAAGGACAAATTGTCCGACTGAGGAATATCTTCAGGACTTGGTGATTATTTGGCAGTTTTCTTGTGTCAATTCATAAAGACAAACTGTTTCACAGGACTGAAGCATGCTCCACTCCCTCTCCCCACCCCCCTTCCTACCCCCATCACACCCCCCCACTCTGGCTTCTGCTCACGTCACCCCCCCTTCCCTTCTGCATGGGCAGCACGGTTTTAGCTACTGCTGCAGATGAATTCTCCTCTCCAGTACTCTGGAATAGACCTTACCGGGGAGGCTGAGGAATGTGATCCCCCTGTAGTTGGAACACACCCTCCGGTCCCCCTTCTTAAACAGAGGGCCAACCACCCCGGTCTGCCAATCCAGAGGCACTGTCCCCGACTGCCACGCGATGTTGCAGAGATGTGTCAACCAGGACAGTCCCACAACATCCAGAGACTTAAGGTACTCAGGACGGATTTTGTCCACCCCAGGAGCCTTGCCACCAAGGAGCTTTCTGACCACCTTGGTGACTTCATCCTGGGTGATGGACGAGTCCCCAGTCTCTGCTTCCTCTTCGGAAGACGTGACGATGGGATTGAACAGACCTCGAAGTATTCCTTCCACTGCCCAACAAACATCCCCAGTCAGGGTCAACAGCTCCCCAACCACACCATAGACAGTGTCAGTGGAGAGCTGCTTCCGCCTCCTGAGGCACCGGACGGTTTGCCAGAATTTCTTCGAGGCTGACCGATAGTCCTCCTCCATGGCCTCCCCTAACTCCTCCCAGACCCGAGTTTTTGCCTGTGCAACCACACAGGCTGCAGCACGCTTGGTACCTGTACCTTGGTGCCGGTACCTGTCAGCTGCCTCTGGGGTCCCACTTACCAACAAAGACAAGTAGGACTCCTTCTTCAGCTTGACGGCATCTCTTACTTCTGGCATCCACCACCGGGTTCTGGGATTGCTGCCGCGACAGGCACCAGAGACCTTGCGACCACAGCTATGGGCGGCTGCATAGACAATGGAGGTGGAGAACATGGTCCATTCGGACCCCATGTCTCCAACCTCCCCCAGGATCTGGGAGAAGCTCTCCCGGAGGTGGGAGTTGAAGACCTCGCTGACAGAGGGTTCCGCCAGTCGTTCCCAGCAGACCCTCATGATACGTTTGGGCCTGCCAGGTCTGACCGGCTTCCTCCCCTCTCAGCGGATCCAACTCACCACCAGGTGGTGATAGGCTGACAGCTCAGCCCCTCTCTTTACCCGAGTGTCCTTGACATGTGGCTGAAGGTCAGATGATATGACTACAAAGTCAATCATCGACCTCCGGCTCAGGGTGTCCTGGTGTCACGTGCACTTATGGACACCGTTGTGCTCGAACATGGTTTTCGTGATGGACAAACTGTGGCTAGCACAGAAGTCCAACAACTGAACACCACTCTGGTTCAGATCGGGGAGGCTGTGCTTCCAAATCACCCCCCCCCAGGTTTCACTGTCGCCGCCCACGTGGGCATTGAAATCCCCCAGGAGAACAATGGAGTCCCCAGTTGGAGCGCTATCTAGTACCCCTCCCAGGGACTCCAAGAAGGTTGGGTACTCTGCACTGCAGCTCGGCCCATAGGCCGAGACAACAGTGAGAGACCTGTCCCCAACTCGAAGGCATAGGGACACGACCCTCTCGTTCATCGGGTGAACTCCAACACATGGCGACTGAACTGGGGAGCAATAAGCAATACTACCCCAGCTCGCCGCCTCTCCACATGTGCAACACCAGAAAATTGGAGCGTCCAGCCCCTCTCCAGGAGTTGGGTACCATAGCCCAAGCTGTGCATGGAGGTGAGCCCGACTATCTCTAGTCGGTACCTCTCAACCTCCCGCACAAGCTCAGGCTCCTTCCCCCCAGTGAGGTGACATTCCACATCCCAACAGCCAGAGGCTGTGAGAGCGGACCAAGCCGCCGGGCCACCTGCCTTCGACTGCCACCCAGTCCTCTCTGCACCGACCCCCATGGCCCCCTCTGCAGGTGGTGAACCCACAGGAGGGCGGGCTCACATCGCTCTTTCAGGCTGAGCCTCGTCGGGCCCCATGGGTTAAGGCCCGACCACCAGGCACTCGCGCATGAGCCCCAACCCCAGGCCTGGCTCCAGGGTGGGGCCCTGGCTCCGCCATATCGGGCGACATCTCGGTCCTTGATTTTGTGTCGGTCATGAAACAGAATACAAAGATCTGCAAATCCTCTTCAACCTATATTCAACTGAACACACCACAAAGACAAGATATTTAATGTTCAAACTGACAGACTTTTTTGTTTATGTGCAAATATTTGCTCATTTTGAAATGGATGCCTGCAACACATTTCAAAAAAGCTGGGATGGGACAACAAAAGACTGGGAAAGTTAATGGATGCTCAAAGAACACCTGTTTGGAACATTCCACAGGTAAACAGGTTAATTGGAAACAGGTGAGTGTTATGACTGGGTATAAAAGGAGCATCCACAAAAGGCTCAGCCGTTCACAAGCAAAGATGAGGCGAGAATCACCACTTTGTGAACAACTGCGTTAAAAAAACAGTCCAACAGTTTAAGAACAATGTTTCTCAATGTTCAATTGCAAGGAATTTAGGGATTCCATCATCTACAATCCATAACATAATCAGAAGATTCAGAAAATCTGGAGAACTTTACACACGTAAGAAGTAATGCCGAAAACAAACACTGAATGCCCGTGACCTTCGATCCCTCAGGCGGCACTGCATTAAAAACAGACATCATTGTGTAAAGGATCTTACTGCGTGGGCTCAGGAACACTTCAGAAAACCACTGTCATTTAACACAGTTCGTCACTACATCTACAAGTGCAAGTTAAAACTCTGCCATGCAAAGCGAAAGCCATACATCAACAACATCCAGAAACGCCGCTGCTTTCATTGGGCCCAAGCTCATTTGAAATGGACAGACACAAAGTGGCATCAAGGTCAAAATTTTAAAAAATCTTAAGAACCCATTGGATATGTTTTGGAGATACCTACTAGCTACCCTTGTACAAAATTTCAGCTCAATATCTTTAAAAACTGCAGGCCAATGGCTCTAGGTAGCATTTTCAATGTGGCCACAATAGCAGACATGTTTGAGATTGGATTGGAATGTCTCAAACAAACTTTTGTGTCCTTATGAAATGGAGCATTTATGCCAAGTTTCAGCTTCACTGGCTCAGCAATTTCAGAGAAGAAGATATTTACACATGCCGCCGATGCCGACAGACGGGCGACCCACCAACATATAAACACATACAGGTGCTGGTCATATAATTAGAATATCATGAAAAGGTTGATTTATTTCAGTAATTCCATTCAAAAAGTGAAACTTGTATATTATAGTCATTCATTACACACAGACTTTGAACCACTCAGCAGCAGTCCAGTCCTTTTTGTCTTTAGCCCAGGCAAGACGTCAAGTCAGCAGTCTTGTCCATGATTGTGTAGCCTACAGAACTAGACTGAGAGACCAGTTAAAGGTCTTTGCAGGTGTTTTGAGTTAATTACCTGATGACAGTGTGACACCAGGTCTCTTCAATATTCAACCGTTTCACAATATTCAAATTTTCTGAAATACTGAATTTGGGGTTTTCATTAGTTGTCAGTTATAATCATCACAATTAAAATAAATAAACATTTAAAATATATCAGTCTGTGTGGAATGAATGTATATAACATACAAGTTTCACTTTTTGAATGGCATTACTAAAATAAATCAACTTTTTCATGATATTCTAATTATATGACCAGCACCTGTATTCCGTGAGTTGGAAATGGTTTTGTATCAAAATGAAATATTTTTCTGTCAGTCATCCAAGAGATTATTCAACTAAACACGTCAACTAATTTGTGGAACTGTAAGAGTGCTACTTTTGGGGGGTAGACAAAATGAGAAACTGGACTTCTCGTCCCTGCAGCGCACCAACACCTACAAGAAGCTGATGCAGGTTTCACATAAAAGTGCAACAAGTGAAAGTATCATATCCTAGAACTGTGGTTGAGGGTCCAAAAAGTTCTGCTTTCGCTTGCAGGCCAAACACGCGGCATGAGGCCAAACTTTCGATCAGTGCCGCTTTCGGAGCCCTCTGCTCTGAATTTTCTGCTCACACAAAACACACTGCCTCACATCCTGTGTTCAGGTAAACCACATATACACATTATTTCACCTGGGTTTGGGGTGCAAACAGTGAGAAAAAGCCACACAACTCATGTGCACAAAGCACAAAAAAAAAAATTCTGCACACCCACAACACAACGCAAAGGCCAAGAAAATCTTAAGGGGAGCAAGAGATTCATCTCAGTCTTGCTTACAGTAAGCCATCAAAGAGATGAACTTTACACATGACACATACGAACCACAACAACACAAACCAGGCCGAGACGCCACGTTCACATCCCACAGAACTGTTCGTAGATCATTCTGGTTTTACCGGGGTCAGGGTGTGGTTTCAGTAGGACACGCCCTCCTCCTGATTTTTATCAGTGTAACAGACCCAGCTAACATACAGACCTGACAGCCTTTGATTAGCCTAAAGCAAAGTTTGTCTTTAGGAAAGAAGTGACCTCCTGAAGGACAATATGTGGTCCAATAGTCCCTCTTTTCCACTATCAGGTCAGGGGGCATGTAATGGTGTCACATGGTGCCATATCAACCACGCTACCCAACTGTCGCGGGTCCTGGATGCCACCAACGTAGGCAGAGAACCTTCCAGAAGTAACCAGCAGCCAGCGGAAAGAAAGGCAACTTGGTTTTCTGGTAGTTCGGCTCCTCGACACTGATGCACCTATATGCTGGATCAAGCCCAGAAAAGCCCAAAATACAGCCAAAATATCATAGCTGAAGTTCTCAATCAATGTATTGTATCTGAGTCTCTCTTAAGTAACTGTCGGTTTGACATTA
>NC_047112.1:6311267-6314573 GCF_902500255.1 Thalassophryne amazonica | reverse complement strand
TAATATAGTGGGCGATTTTAACATCCACCAGATGCTGAGAACTGACAGCCCTCAACACTGCATTTAATCTATATAGACTCTATTGGCTTTGCTCAAAAAGTAAATGAGTCCACCCACCACTTGAATCATATCTTAGATCTTGTTCTGACTTATGGTATGGAAATAGAAGACTTAACAGTATTCCCTGAAAACTCCCTTCTGTCTGATCATTTCTTAATAACATTTACATTTACTCTGATGGACTACCCAGCAGTGGGGAACAAGTTTAATTACACTAGAAGTCTTTCAGAAAGCGCTGTAACTAGGTTTAAGGATATGATTCCTTCTTTATGTTCTCTAATGCCATATACCAACACAGTGCAGAGTAGCTACCTAAACTCTGTAAGGGAGATAGAGTATCTCGTCAATAGTTTTACATCCTCATTGAAGACAACTTTGGATGCTGTAGCTCCTCTGAAAAAGAGAGCTTTAAATCAGAAGTGTCTGACTCCGTGGTATAACTCACAAACTCGTAGCTTAAAGCAGATAACCCGTAAGTTGGAGAGGAAATGGCGTCTCACTAATTTAGAAGATCTTCACTTAGCCTGGAAAAAGAGTCTGTTGCTCTATAAAAAAGCCCTCCGTAAAGCTAGGACATCTTTCTACTCATCACTAATTGAAGAAAATAAGAACAACCCCAGGTTTCTTTTCAGCACTGTAGCCAGGCTGACAAAGGGTCAGAGCTCTATTGAGCTGAGTATTCCATTAACTTTAACTAGTAATGACTTCATGACTTTCTTTGCTAACAAAATTTTAACTATTAGAGAAAAAATTACTCATAACCATCCCAAAGACGTATCGTTATCTTTGGCTGCTTTCAGTGATGCCGGTATTTGGTTAGACTCTTTCTCTCCGATTGTTCTGTCTGAGTTATTTTCATTAGTTACTTCATCCAAACCATCAACATGTTTATTAGACCCCATTCCTACCAGGCTGCTCAAGGAAGCCCTACCATTATTTAATGGTTCGATCTTAAATATGATCAATCTATCTTTGTTAGTTGGCTATGTACCACAGGCTTTTAAGGTGGCAGTAATTAAACCATTACTTAAAAAGCCATCACTTGACCCAGCTATCTTAGCTAATTATAGGCCAATCTCCAACCTTCCTTTTCTCTCAAAAATTCTTGAAAGGGTAGTTGTAAAACAGCTAACTGATCATCTGCAGAGGAATGGTCTATTTGAAGAGTTTCAGTCAGGTTTTAGAATTCATCATAGTACAGAAACAGCATTAGTGAAGGTTACAAATGATCTTCTTATGGCCTCGGACAGTGGACTCATCTCTGTGCTTGTTCTGTTAGACCTCAGTGCTGCTTTTGATACTGTTGACCATAAAATTTTATTACAGAGATTAGAGCATGCCATAGGTATTAAAGGCACTGCGCTGCGGTGGTTTGAATCATATTTGTCTAATAGATTACAATTTGTTCATGTAAATGGGGAATCTTCTTCACAGACTAAAGTTAATTATGGAGTTCCACAAGGTTCTGTGCTAGGACCAATTTTATTCACTTTATACATGCTTCTCTTAGGCAGTATTATTAGATGGTATTGCTTAAATTTTCATTGTTACGCAGATGATACCCAGCTTTATCTATCCATGAAGCCAGAGGACACACACCAATTAGCTAAACTGCAGGATTGTCTTACAGACATAAAGACATGGATGACCTCTAATTTCCTGCATTTAAACTCAGATAAAACTGAAGTTATTGTACTTGGCCCCACAAATCTTAGAAACATGGTGTCTAACCAGATCCTTACTCTGGATGGCATTACCCTGACCTCTAGTAATACTGTGAGAAATCTTGGAGTCATTTTTGATCAGGATATGTCATTCAAAGCGCATATTAAACAAATATGTAGGACTGCTTTTTTGCATTTACGCAATATCTCTAAAATCAGAAAGGTCTTGTCTCAGAGTGATGCTGAAAAACGAATTGATGCATTTATTTCCTCTAGGCTGGACTATTGTAATTCATTATTATCAGGTTGTCCTAAAAGTTCCCTAAAAAGCCTTCAGTTAATTCAAAATGCTGCAGCTAGAGTACTGACGGGGACTAGAAGGAGAGAGCATATCTCACCCATATTGGCCTCTCTTCATTGGCTTCCTGTTAATTCTAGAATAGAATTTAAAATTCTTCTTCTTACTTATAAGGTTTGAATAATCAGGTCCCATCTTATCTTAGGGACCTCGTAGTACCATATCACCCCAATAGAGCTCTTCGCTCTCAGACTGCAGGCTTACTTGTAGTTCCTAGGGTTTGTAAGAGTAGAATGGGAGGCAGAGCCTTCAGCTTTCAGGCTCCTCTCCTGTGGAACCAGCTCCCAATTCAGATCAGGGAGACAGACACCCTCTGTACTTTTAAGATTAGGCTTAAAACTTTCCTTTTTGCTAAAGCTTATAGTTAGGGCTGGATCGGGTGACCCTGAACCATCCCTTAGTTATGCTGCTATAGACGTAGACTGCTGGGGGGTTCCCATGATGCACTGTTTCTTTCTCTTTTTGCTCTGTATGCACCACTCTGCATTTAATCATTAGTAATCGATCTCTGCTCCCCTCCACAGCATGTCTTTTTCCTGGTTCTCTCCCTCAGCCCCAACCAGTCCCAGCAGAAGACTGCCCCTCCCTGAGCCTGGTTCTGCTGGAGGTTTCTTCCTGTTAAAAGGGAGTTTTTCCTTCCCACTGTAGCCAAGTGCTTGCTCACAGGGGGTCGTTTTGACCGTTGGGGTTTTACATAATTATTGTATGGCCTTGCCTTACAATATAAAGCGCCTTGGGGCAACTGTTTGTTGTGATTTGGCGCTATATAAAAAAACTGATTGATTGATTGATTGATCCACCCCGGGACATTTGTCATTTCCGCCCACCTTTGTTGCAGATGCTCAGTTTTTGTCTACTCATTTCATGCGCAAATCCTCCTAAACGGCAGTGGGACAGGGCCCTAAATATGAGTAAAAAACTGCAAATGGTTATAAATAAATCCATATATTGATAAAAGGATGTTTATCCACCAAATGAAAGCAGAAAATGTCAGCCCCAGCCAGCGCCGCCGTTCGGCATAAGCAGACTACGCAGCCTGCATGGGGCACCAACCATGTTACACTAGTTTGCAGGGCCTCCAATTCACTGAAAAATGTGTTGAAATTATTACTTTTCAAAATCAATATGAATTATTTATGAATAGGCCCAGTGGCGGCTGGCCCATAGAGGGCGCTCGGGCGCTGCCCTCCTAGATGTGGAGAGGAAAAGTCATAATATATATTT